>NW_026871983.1:85000-185000 GCF_033458585.1 Syngnathus typhle
ATGAAGCCTTGTTTATACAACCTCTCAAGCACGCGTGAGACTTGGTAAAATGCAAAGGATAACATAGGAAACCGTTTTTTTATTAATGTTTATTTTTTAGCAAGTGGTAACGTTAGTGGTGAAGTTAACATTGCATTAAAAAAAAATCCAAACGTTCGCTGTCCAGTGCCAACCACAAAAAATGCTTAGCAAAGTTACATAAATATTCTCAGCAGATGTTTAATTCAATGTTATTGTTCCTACAAGTTTGATTTTGTAGCTTACCTCTCGTGTAAAAGTCCAACTCCGCATCCATTCCTGATTCCAGCAGCGAAATAAACGACGGTTGACCACGCCACGCACAGGAGACTATTGATTGATGCACGGGTTCACCCTGCTGAAAGCCCAGGGGCATAACACATGGGGTTACCTGGACTGAAGCCCAGGGGCCTATCAAGCAAGTTAACTCGGCCGAGATGCACTTTACATCTCTACAGAGTTGATTTGCTTAGGTTGGAATAACTCTGTTAAATAACTCCAACACTGAACACCATTTTAATCAGAATGTGTTAAAATGACACTTTGAGAGTTGAAATCAACTCTGACATGTTTAACCCTGAAATTTCAACACTCCAGTTTTTGCTGTGTGGTCATTTCTTAATGCGCAGTAATAAACTCGGCACTCTAAAGCACCCGAGAGCGTTTTTTTTTATGCCAACCTAACCAGAGTGACGGGAGCGGCACAATTCAGAAAAAGTGCTCAGCTCGCCGAGAAAATGGGATTTAAGCAATAAAATTAAAAATGCTTATTAAACATAAACCAAACGTTGGAGGTTGTCATTTCTTCATGCGCAGTGAATAACTCGGCACTCTAAAGCACCCGAGAGCGTTTTTTTCGATGCCAACCTAACCAGAGTGACGGGAGCGGCACAATTCAGAAAAAGCGCTCAGCTCGCCGAGAAAATGCGATTTAAGCAATAAAATTAAAAATGCAAATGCTTATTAAACATAAACCAAACGTTGGAGGTGGTCATTTCTTCATGCGCAGTGAATAACTCGGCACTCTAAAGCACCCGAGAGCGTTTTTTTCGATGCCAACCTAACCAGAGTGACGGGACAGGCACAATTCAGAAAAAGCGCTCAGCTCGCCGAGAAAATGCGATTTAAGCAATAAAATTAAAAATGCTTATAAAACATAAACCAAACGTTGGAGGTGGTAATTTCTTCATGCGCAGTGATAAACTCGGCACTCTAAAGCACCCGAGAGCGTTTTTTTCGATGCCAACCTAACCAGAGTGACGGGAGCGGCACAATTCAGAAAAAGTGCTCAGCTCGCCGAGAAAATGGGATTTAAGCAATAAAATTAAAAATGCTTATTAAACATAAACCAAACGTTGGAGGTTGTCATTTCTTCATGCGCAGTGAATAACTCGGCACTCTAAAACACCCGAGAGCGTTTTTTTCGATGCCAACCTAACCAGAGTGACGGGAGCGGCACAATTCAGAAAAAGCGCTCAGCTCGCCGAGAAAATGCGATTTAAGCAATAAAATTAAAAATGCAAATGCTTATTAAACATAAACCAAACGTTGGAGGTGGTCATTTCTTCATGCGCAGTGAATAACTCGGCACTCTAAAGCACCCGAGAGCGTTTTTTTCGATGCCAACCTAACCAGAGTGACGGGACAGGCACAATTCAGAAAAAGCGCTCAGCTCGCCGAGAAAATGCGATTTAAGCAATAAAATTAAAAATGCTTATAAAACATAAACCAAACGTTGGAGGTGGTAATTTCTTCATGCGCAGTGATAAACTCGGCACTCTAAAGCACCCGAGAGCGTTTTTTTCGATGCCAACCTAACCAGAGTGACGGGAGCGGCACAATTCAGAAAAAGTGCTCAGCTCGCCGAGAAAATGCGATTTAAGCAATAAAATTAAAAATGCTTATAAAACATAAACCAAACGTTGGAGGTGGTCATTTCTTCATGCGCAGTGATAAACTCGGCACTCTAAAGCACCCGAGAGCGTTTTTTTCGATGCCAACCTAACCAGAGTGACGGGAGCGGCACAATTCAGAAAAAGCGCTCAGCTCGCCGAGAAAATGCGATTTAAGCAATAAAATTAAAAATGCTTATAAAACATAAACCAAACGTTGGAGGTGGTCATTTCTTCATGCGCAGTGATAAACTCGGCACTCTAAAGCATCCGAGAGCGTTTTTTTCGATGCCAACCTAACCAGAGTGACGGGAGTGGCACAATTCAGAAAAAGTGCTCAGCTCGCCGAGAAAATGCGATTCAAGCAATAAAATTAAAAATGCTTATTAAACATAAACCAAACGTTGGAGGTGGTCATTTCTTCATGCGCAGTGAATAACTCGGCACTCTAAAGCACCCGAGAGCGTTTTTTTCGATGCCAACCTAACCAGAGTGACGGGAGCGGCACAATTCAGAAAAAGTGCTCAGCTCGCCGAGAAAATGCGATTTAAGCAATAAAATTAAAAATGCTTATAAAACATAAACCAAACGTTGGAGGTGGTCATTTCTTAATGCGCAGTAATAAACTCGGCACTCTAAAGCACCCGAGAGCGGTTTTTTCGATGCCAACCTAACCAGAGTGACGGGAGCGGCACAATTCAGAAAAAGTGCTCAGCTCGCCGAGAAAATGCGATTTAAGCAATAAAATTAAAAATGCTTATAAAACATAAACGAAACGTTGGAGGTGGTCATTTCTTAATGCGCAGTAATAAACTCGGCACTCTAAAGCACCCGAGAGCGTTTTTTTCGATGCCAACCTAACCAGAGTGACGGGAGCGGCACAATTCAGAAAAAGCGCTCAGCTCGCCGAGAAAATGCGATTTAAGCAATAAAATTAAAAATGCTTATAAAACATAAACCAAACGTTGGAGGTGGTCATTTCTTCGTGCGCAGTGAATAACTCGGCACTCTAAAGCACCCGAGAGCGTTTTTTTCGATGCCAACCTAACCAGAGTGACGGGAGCGGCACAATTCAGAAAAAGTGCTCAGCTCGCCGAGAAAATGCAATTTAAGCAATAAAATTAAAAATGCTTATAAAACTTAAACCAAACGTTGGAGATGGTCATTTCTTAATGCGCAGTAATAAACTCGGCACTCTAAAGCACCCGAGAGCGTTTTTTTCGATGCCAACCTAACCAGAGTGACGGGAGCGGCACAATTCAGAAAAAGCGCTCAGCTCGCCGAGAAAATGCGATTTAAGCAATAAAATTAAAAATGCTTATAAAACATAAACCAAACGTTGGAGGTGGTCATTTCTTCGTGCGCAGTGAATAACTCGGCACTCTAAAGCACCCGAGAGCGTTTTTTTCGATGCCAACCTAACCAGAGTGACGGGAGCGGCACAATTCAGAAAAAGTGCTCAGCTCGCCGAGAAAATGCGATTTAAGCAATAAAATTAAAAATGCTTATTAAACATAAACCAAACGTTGGAGGTGGTCATTTCTTCATGCGCAGTGAATAACTCGGCACTCTAAAGCACCCGAGAGCGTTTTTTTCGATGCCAACCTAACCAGAGTGACAGGAGCGGCACAATTCAGAAAAAGCGCTCAGCTCGCCGAGAAAATGCGATTTAAGCAATAAAATTAAAAATGCTTATTAAACATAAACCAAACGTTGGAGGTGGTCATTTCTTCATGCGCAGTGAATAACTCGGCACTCTAAAGCACCCGAGAGCGTTTTTTTCGATGCCAACCTAACCAGAGTGACGGGAGCGGCACAATTCAGAAAAAGCGCTCAGCTCGCCGAGAAAATGCGATTTAAGCAATAAAATTAAAAATGCTTATAAAACATAAACCAAACGTTGGAGGTGGTCATTTCTTCATGCGCAGTGATAAACTCGGCACTCTAAATCACCCGAGAGCGGCACAATTCAGAAAAAGCGCTCAGCTCGCCGAGAAAATGTGATTTAAGCAATAAAATTAAAAATGCTTATAAAACATAAACCAAACGTTGGAGGTGGTCATTTCTTAATGCGCAGTAATAAACTCGGCACTCTAAAGCACCCGAGAGCGTTTTTTTCGATGCCAACCTAACCAGAGTGACGGGAGCGGCACAATTCAGAAAAAGTGCTCAGCTCGCCGAGAAAATGCGATTTAAGCAATAAAATTAAAAATGCTTATTAAACATAAACCAAACGTTGGAGGTGGTCATTTCTTCATGCGCAGTGAATAACTCGGCACTCTAAAGCACCCGATAGCGTTTTTTTCGATGCCAACCTAACCAGAGTGACGGGAGCGGCACAATTCAGAAAAAGTGCTCAGCTCGCCGAGAAAATGCGATTTAAGCAATAAAATTAAAAATGCTTATAAAACATAAACCAAACGTTGGAGGTGGTCATTTCTTAATGCGCAGTAATAAACTCGGCACTCTAAAGCACCCGAGAGCGTTTTTTTCGATGCCAACCTAACCAGAGTGACGGGAGCGGCACAATTCAGAAAAAGTGCTCAGCTCGCCGAGAAAATGCGATTTAAGCAATAAGATTAAAAATGCTTATAAAACATAAACCAAACGTTGGAGGTGATCATTTCTTCATGCGCAGTGAATAACTCGGCACTCTAAAGCACCCGAGAGCGTTTTTTTCGATGCCAACCTAACCAGAGTGACGGGAGCGGCACAATTCAGAAAAAGTGCTCAGCTCGCCGAGAAAATGCGATTTAAGCAATAAAATTAAAAATGCTTATAAAACATAAACCAAACGTTGGAGGTGGTCATTTCTTAATGCGCAGTAATAAACTCGGCACTCTAAAGCACCCGAGAGCGTTTTTTTCGATGCCAACCTAACCAGAGTGACGGGAGCGGCACAATTCAGAAAAAGTGCTCAGCTCGCCGAGAAAATGCGATTTAAGCAATAAAATTAAAAATGCTTATAAAACATAAACCAAACGTTGGAAGTGGTCATTTCTTCATGCGCAGTGATAAACTCGGCACTCTAAAGCACCCGAGAGCGTTTTTTTCGATGCCAACCTAACCAGAGCGACGGGAGCGGCACAATTCAGAAAAAGCGCTCAGCTCGCCGAGAAAATGCGATTTAAGCAATAAAATTAAAAATGCTTATAAAACATAAACCAAACGTTGGAGGTGGTCATTTCTTCATGCGCAGTGATAAACTCGGCACTCTAAAGCACCCGAGAGCGTTTTTTTCGATGCCAACCTAACCAGAGTGACGGGAGCGGCACAATTCAGAAAAAGTGCTCAGCTCGCCGAGAAAATGCGATTTAAGCAATAAAATTAAAAATGCTTATAAAACATAAACCAAACGTTGGAGGTGGTCATTTCTTCATGCGCAGTGAATAACTCGGCACTCTAAAGCACCCGAGAGCGTTTTTTTCGATGCCAACCTAACCAGAGTGACGGGAGCGGCACAATTCAGAAAAAGTGCTCAGCTCGCCGAGAAAATGCGATTTAAGCAATAAAATTAAAAATGCTTATAAAACATAAACCAAACGTTGGAGGTGGTCATTTCTTAATACGAAGTAATAAACTCGGCACTCTAAAGCACCCGTGAGCGTTTTTTTCGATGCCAACCTAACCAGAGTGACGGGAGCGGCACAATTCAGAAAAAGTGCTCAGCTCGCCGAGAAAATGCGATTTAAGCAATAAAATTAAAAATGCTTATAAAACATAAACCAAACGTTGGAGGTGGTCATTTCTTAATACGAAGTAATAAACTCGGCACTCTAAAGCACCCGTGAGCGTTTTTTTCGATGCCAACCTAACCAGAGTGACGGGAGCGGCACAATTCAGAAAAAGTGCTCAGCTCGCCGAGAAAATGCGATTTAAGCAATAAAATTAAAAATGCTTATAAAACATAAACCAAACGTTGGAGGTGGTCATTTCTTAATGCGCAGTAATAAACTCGGCACTCTAAAGCACCCGAGAGCGTTTTTTTCGATGCCAACCTAACCAGAGTGACGGGAGCGGCACAATTCAGAAAAAGTGCTCAGCTCGCCGAGAAAATGCGATTCAAGCAATAAAATTAAAAATGCTTATTAAACATAAACCAAACGTTGGAGGTGGTCATTTCTTCATGCGCAGTGAATAACTCGGCACTCTAAAGCACCCGAGAGCGTTTTTTTCGATGCCAACCTAACCAGAGTGACGGGAGCGGCACAATTCAGAAAAAGTGCTCAGCTCGCCGAGAAAATGCGATTTAAGCAATAAAATTAAAAATGCTTATAAAACATAAACCAAACGTTGGAGGTGGTCATTTCTAAATGCGCAGTAATAAACTCGGCACTCTAAAGCACCCGAGAGCGTTTTTTTCGATGCCTACCTAACCAGAGTGTCGGGAGCGGCACAATTCTGAAAAAGTGCTCAGCTCGCCGAGAAAATGCGATTTAAGCAATAAAATTAAAAATGCTTATTAAACATAAACCAAACGTTGGAGGTGGTCATTTCTTAATGCGCAGTGAATAACTCGGCACTCTAAAGCACCCGAGAGCGTTTTTTTCGATGCCAACCTAACCAGAGTGACGGGAGCGGCACAATTCAGAAAAAGCGCTCAGCTCGCCGAGAAAATGCGATTTAAGCAATAAAATTAAAAATGCTTATTAAACATAAACCAAACATTGGAGGTGGTCATTTCTTCATGCGCAGTGAATAACTCGGCACTCTAAAGCACCCGAGAGCGTTTTTTTCGATGCCAACCTAACCAGAGTGACGGGAGCGGCACAATTCAGAAAAAGCGCTCAGCTCGCCGAGAAAATGCGATTTAAGCAATAAAATTAAAAATGCTTATAAAACATAAACCAAACGTTGGAGGTGGTCATTTCTTCATGCGCAGTGATAAACTCGGCACTCTAAAGCACCCGAGAGCGTTTTTTTCGATGCCAACCTAACCAGAGTGACGGGAGCGGCACAATTCAGAAAAAGTGGTCAGCTCGCCGAGAAAATGCGATTTAAGCAATAAAATTAAAAATCCTTATAAAACATAAACCAAACGTTGGAGGTGGTCATTTCTTCATGCGCAGTGAATAACTCGGCACTCTAAAGCACCCGAGAGCGTTTTTTTCGATGCCAACCTAACCAGAGTGACGGGAGCGGCACAATTCAGAAAAAGTGCTCAGCTCGCCGAGAAAATGCGATTTAAGCAATAAAACTAAAAATGCTTATAAAACATAAACCAAACGTTGGAGGTGGTCATTTCTTAATGCGCAGTAATAAACTCGGCACTCTAAAGCACCCGAGAGCGTTTTTTTCGATGCCAACCTAACCAGAGTGACGGGAGCGGCACAATTCAGAAAAAGTGCTCAGCTCGCCGAGAAAATGCGATTTAAGCAATAACATTAAAAATGCTTATAAAACATAAACCAAACGTTGGAAGTGGTCATTTCTTCATGCGCAGTGATAAACTCGGCACTCTAAAGCTCCCGAGAGCGTTTTTTTCGATGCCAACCTAACCAGAGTTACGGGAGCGGCACAATTCAGAAAAAGCGCTCAGCTCGCCGAGAAAATGCGATTTAAGCAATAAAATTAAAAATGCTTATAAAACATAAACCAAACGTTGGAGTGGTCATTTCTTCATGCGCAGTGATAAACTCGGCACTCTAAAGCACCCGAGAGCGTTTTTTTCGGTGCCAACCTAACCAGAGTGACGGGAGCGGCACAATTCAGAAAAAGCGCTCAGCTCACCGAGAAAATGCGATTTAAGCAATAAAATTAAAAATGCTTATAAAACATAAACCAAACGTTGGAGGTGGTCATTTCTTCATGCGCAGTGATAAACTCGCCACTCTAAAGCACCCGAGAGCGTTTTTTTCGATGCCAACCTAACCAGAGTGACGGGAGCGGCACAATTCAGAAAAAGTGCTCAGCTCGCCGAAAAAATGCGATTTAAGCAATAAAATTAAAAATGCTTATAAAACATAAACCAAACGTTGGAGGTGGTCATTTCTTAATGCGCAGTAATAAACTCGGCACTCTAAAGCACCCGTGAGCGTTTTTTTCGATGCCAACCTAACCAGAGTGACGGGAGCGGCACAATTCAGAAAAAGTGCTCAGCTCGCCGAGAAAATGCGATTTAAGCAATAAAATTAAAAATGCTTATAAAACATAAACCAAACGTTGGAGGTGGTCATTTCTTCATGCGCAGTGATAAAGTCGGCACTCTAAAGCACCCGAGAGCGTTTTTTTCGATGCCAACCTAACCAGAGTGACGGGAGCGGCACAATTCAGAAAAAGTGCTCAGCTCGCCGAGAAAATGCGATTTAAGCAATAAAATTAAAAATGCTTATTAAACATAAACCAAACGTTGGAGGTGGTCATTTCTTCATGCGCAGTGATAAACTCGGCACTCTAAAGCACCCGAGAGCGTTTTTTTCGATGCCAACCTAACCAGAGTGACGGGAGCGGCACAATTCAGAAAAAGTGCTCAGCTCGCCGAGAAAATGCGATTTAAGCAATAAAATTAAAAATGCTCATAAAACATAAACCAAACGTTGGAGGTGGTCATTTCTTCATGCGCAGTGATAAACTCGGCACTCTAAAGCACCCGAGAGCGTTTTTTTCGATGCCAACCTAACCAGAGTGACGGGAGCGGCACAATTCAGAAAAAGTGCTCAGCTCGCCGAGAAAATGCGATTTAGGCAATAAAATTAAAAATGCTTATAAAACATAAACCAAACGTTGGAGGTGGTCATTTCTTAATGCGCAGTAATAAACTCGGCACTCTAAAGCACCAGAGAGCGTTTTTTTCGATGCCAACCTAACCAGAGTGACGGGAGCGGCACAATTCAGAAAAAGCGCTCAGCTCGCAGAGAAAATGCGATTTAAGCAATAAAATTAAAAATGCTTATAAAACATAAACCAAACGTTGGAGGTGGTCATTTCTTCATGCGCAGTGAATAACTCGGCACTCTAAAGCACCCGAGAGCATTTTTTTCGATGCCAAGTGACGGGAGCGGCACAATTCAGAAAAAGTGCTCAGCTCGCCGAGAAAATGCGATTTAAGCAATAAAATTAAAAATGCTTATAAAACATAAACCAAACGTTGGAGGTGGTCATTTCTTAATGCGCAGTAATAAACTCGGCACTCTAAAGCACCCGAGAGCGTTTTTTTCGATGCCAACCTAACCAGAGTGACGGGAGCGGCACAATTCAGAAAAAGTGCTCAGCTCGCCGAGAAAATGCGATTTAAGCAATAAAATTAAAAATGCTTATAAAACATAAACCAAACGTTGGAGGTGGTCATTTCTTAATGCGCATAAACTCGGCACTCTAAAGCACCCGAGAGCGTTTTTTTCGATGCCAACCTAACCAGAGTGACGGGAGCGGCACAATTCAGAAAAAGTGCTCAGCTCGCCGAGAAAATGCGATTTAAGCAATACAATTAAAAATGCTTATTAAACATAAACCAAACGTTGGAGGTGGTCATTTCTTCATGTGCAGTGAATAACTCGGCACTCTAAAGCACCCGATAGCGTTTTTTTCGATGCCAACCTAACCAGAGTGACGGGAGCGGCACAATTCAGAAAAAGTGCTCAGCTCGCCGAGAAAATGCGATTTAAGCAATTAAATTAAAAATGCTTATAAAACATAAACCAAACGTTGGAGGTGGTCATTTCTTAATGCGCAGTAATAAACTCGGCACTCTAAAGCACCCGAGAGCGTTTTTTTCGATGCCAACCTAACCAGAGTGACGGGAGCGGCACAATTCAGAAAAAGTGCTCAGCTCGCCGAGAAAATGCGATTTAAGCAATAAAATTAAAAATGCTTATAAAACATAAACCAAACGTTGGAGGTGGTCATTTCTTAATGCGCAGTAATAAACTCGGCACTCTAAATCACCCGAGACCGTTTTTTTCGATGCCAACCTAACCAGAGTTACGGGAGCGCGCGGCACAATTCAGAAAAAGCGCTCAGCTCGCCGAGAAAATGCGATTTAAGCAATAAAATTAAAAATGCTTATAAAACATAAACCAAACGTTGGAGGTGGTCATTTCTTCATGCGCAGTGAATAACTCGGCACTCTAAAGCACCCGAGAGCGTTTTTTTCGATGCCAACCTAACCAGAGTGACGGGAGCGGCACAATTCAGAAAAAGTGCTCAGCTCGCCGAGAAAATGCGATTTAAGCAATAAAATTAAAAATGCTTATAAAACATAAACCAAACGTTGGAGGTGGTCATTTCTTAATGCGCAGTAATAAACTCGGCACTCTAAAGCACCCGTGAGCGTTTTTTTCGATGCCAACCTAACCAGAGTGACGGGAGCGGCACAATTCAGAAAAAGTGCTCAGCTCGCCGAGAAAATGCGATTTAAGCAATAAAATTAAAAATGCTTATAAAACATAAACCAAACGTTGGAGGTGGTCATTTCTTCATGCGCAGTGATAAAGTCGGCACTCTAAAGCACCCGAGAGCGTTTTTTTCGATGCCAACCTAACCAGAGTGACGGGAGCGGCACAATTCAGAAAAAGTGCTCAGCTCGCCGAGAAAATGCGATTTAAGCAATAAAATTAAAAATGCTTATTAAACATAAACCAAACGTTGGAGGTGGTCATTTCTTCATGCGCAGTGATAAACTCGGCACTCTAAAGCACCCGAGAGCGTTTTTTTCGATGCCAACCTAATCAGAGTGACGGGAGCGGCACAATTCAGAAAAAGTGCTCAGCTCGCCGAGAAAATGCGATTTAAGCAATAAAATTAAAAATGCTTATAAAACATAAACCAAACGTTGGAGGTGGTCATTTCTTAATGCGCAGTAATAAACTCGGCACTCTAAAGCACCCGAGAGCGTTTTTTTCGATGCCAACCTATAACCAGAGTGACGGGAGCGGCACAATTCAGAAAAAGTGCTCAGCTCGCCGAGAAAATGCGATTTAAGCAATAAAATTAAAAATGCTTATTAAACATAAACCAAACGTTGGAGGTGGTCATTTCTTCATGCGCAGTGAATAACTCGGCACTCTAAAGCACCCGAGAGCGTTTTTTTCGATGCCAACCTAACCAGAGTGACGGGAGCGGCACAATTCAGAAAAAGCGCTCAGCTCGCCGAGAAAATGCGATTTAAGCAATAAAATTAAAAATGCTTATAAAACATAAACCAAACGTTGGAGGTGGTCATTTCTTCATGCGCAGTGATAAACTCGGCACTCTAAAGCACCCGAGAGCGTTTTTTTCGATGCCAACCTAACCAGAGTGACGGGAGCGGCACAATTCAGAAAAAGTGCTCAGCTCGCCGAGAAAATGCGATTTAAGCAATAAAATTAAAAATGCTTATAAAACATAAACCAAACGTTGGAGGTGGTCATTTCTTCATGCGCAGTGAATAACTCGGCACTCTAAAGCACCCGAGAGCGTTTTTTTCGATGCCAACCTAACCAGAGTGACGGGAGCGGCACAATTCAGAAAAAGTGCTCAGCTCGCCGAGAAAATGCGATTTAAGCAATAAAATTAAAAATGCTTATAAAACATAAACCAAACGTTGGAGGTGGTCATTTCTTAATGCGCAGTAATAAACTCGGCACTCTAAAGCACCCGAGAGCGTTTTTTTCGATGCCAACCTAACCAGAGTGACGGGAGCGGCACAATTCAGAAAAAGTGCTCAGCTCGCCGAGAAAATGCGATTTAAGCAATAAAATTAAAAATGCTTATAAAACATAAACCAAACGTTGGAAGTGGTCATTTCTTCATGCGCAGTGATAAACTCGGCACTCTAAAGCACCCGAGAGCGTTTTTTTCGATGCCAACCTAACCAGAGTGACGGGAGCGGCACAATTCAGAAAAAGCGCTCAGCTCGCCGAGAAAATGCGATTTAAGCAATAAAATTAAAAATGCTTATAAAACATAAACCAAACGTTGGAGTGGTCATTTCTTCATGCGCAGTGATAAACTCGGCACTCTAAAGCACCCGAGAGCGTTTTTTTCGGTGCCAACCTAACCAGAGTGACGGGAGCGGCACAATTCAGAATAAGCGCTCAGCTCGCCGAGAAAATGCGATTTAAGCAATAAAATTAAAAATGCTTATAAAACATAAACCAAACGTTGGAGGTGGTCATTTCTTCATGCGCAGTAATAAACTCGGCACTCTAAAGCACCCGAGAGCGTTTTTTTCGATGCCAACCTAACCAGAGTGACGGGAGCGGCACAATTCAGAAAAAGTGCTCAGCTCGCCGAGAAAATGCGATTTAAGCAATAAAATTAAAAATGCTTATAAAACATAAACCAAACGTTGGAGGTGGTCATTTCTTAATGCGCAGTAATAAACTCGGCACTCTAAAGCACCCGAGAGCGTTTTTTTCGATGCCAACCTAACCAGAGTGACGGGAGCGGCACAATTCAGAAAAAGCGCTCAGCTCGCCGAGAAAATGCGATTTAAGCAATAAAATTAAAAATGCTTATAAAACATAAACCAAACGTTGGAGGTGGTCATTTCTTAATGCGCAGTAATAAACTCGGCACTCTAAAGCACCCGAGAGCGTTTTTTTCGATGCCAACCTAACCAGAGTGACGGGAGCGGCACAATTCAGAAAAAGTGCTCAGCTCGCCGAGAAAATGCGATTTAAGCAATAAAATTAAAAATGCTTATAAAACATAAACCAAACGTTGGAGGTGGTAATTTCTTCATGCGCAGTGATAAACTCGGCACTCTAAAGCACCCGAGAGCGTTTTTTTCGATGCCAACCTAACCAGAGTGACGGGAGCGGCACAATTCAGAAAAAGCGCTCAGCTCGCCGAGAAAATGCGATTTAAGCAATAAAATTAAAAATGCTTATTAAACATAAACCAAACGTTGGAGGTGGTCATTTCTTCATGCGCAGTGAATAACTCGGCACTCTAAAGCACCCGAGAGCGTTTTTTTCGATGCCAACCTAACCAGAGTGACGGGAGCGGCACAATTCAGAAAAAGCGCTCAGCTCGCCGAGAAAATGCGATTTAAGCAATAAAATTAAAAATGCTTATAAAACATAAACCAAACGTTGGAGGTGGTCATTTCTTAATGCGCAGTAATAAACTCGGCACTCTAAAGCACCCGAGAGCGTTTTTTTCGATGCCAACCTAACCAGAGTGACGGGAGCGGCACAATTCAGAAAAAGTGCTCAGCTCGCCGAGAAAATGCGATTTAAGCAATAAAATTAAAAATGCTTATTAAACATAAACCAAACGTTGGAGGTGGTCATTTCTTCATGCGCAGTGAATAACTCGGCACTCTAAAGCACCCGATAGCGTTTTTTTCGATGCCAACCGAGTGACGGGAGCGGCACAATTCAGAAAAAGTGCTCAGCTCGCCGAGAAAATGCGATTTAAGCAATAAAATTAAAAATGCTTATAAAACATAAACCAAACGTTGGAGGTGGTCATTTCTTAATGCGCAGTAATAAACTCGGCACTCTAAAGCACCCGAGAGCGTTTTTTTCGATGCCAACCTAACCAGAGTGACGGGAGCGGCACAATTCAGAAAAAGTGCTCAGCTCGCCGAGAAAATGCGATTTAAGCAATAAGATTAAAAATGCTTATAAAACATAAACCAAACGTTGGAGGTGATCATTTCTTCATGCGCAGTGAATAACTCGGCACTCTAAAGCACCCGAGAGCGTTTTTTTCGATGCCAACCTAACCAGAGTGACGGGAGCGGCACAATTCAGAAAAAGTGCTCAGCTCGCCGAGAAAATGCGATTTAAGCAATAAAATTAAAAATGCTTATAAAACATAAACCAAACGTTGGAGGTGGTCATTTCTTCATGCGCAGTGAATAACTCGGCACTCTAAAGCACCCGAGAGCGTTTTTTTCGATGCCAACCTAACCAGAGTGACGGGAGCGGCACAATTCAGAAAAAGTGCTCAGCTCGCCGAGAAAATGCGATTTAAGCAATAAAATTAAAAATGCTTATAAAACATAAACCAAACGTTGGAGGTGGTCATTTCTTAATACGAAGTAATAAACTCGGCACTCTAAAGCACCCGTGAGCGTTTTTTTCGATGCCAACCTAACCAGAGTGACGGGAGCGGCACAATTCAGAAAAAGTGCTCAGCTCGCCGAGAAAATGCGATTTAAGCAATAAAATTAAAAATGCTTATAAAACATAAACCAAACGTTGGAGGTGGTCATTTCTTAATGCGCAGTAATAAACTCGGCACTCTAAAGCACCCGAGAGCGTTTTTTTCGATGCCAACCTAACCAGAGTGACGGGAGCGGCACAATTCAGAAAAAGCGCTCAGCTCGCCGAGAAAATGCGATTTAAGCAATAAAATTAAAAATGCTTATAAAACATAAACCAAACGTTGGAGGTGGTCATTTCTTAATGCGCAGTAATAAACTCGGCACTCTAAAGCACCCGAGAGCGTTTTTTTCGATGCCAACCTAACCAGAGTGACGGGAGCGGCACAATTCAGAAAAAGTGCTCAGCTCGCCGAGAAAATGCGATTTAAGCAATAAAATTAAAAATGCTTATAAAACATAAACCAAACGTTGGAGGTGGTCATTTCTTCATGCGCAGTGATAAACTCGGCACTCTAAAGCACCCGAGAGCGTTTTTTTCGATGCCAACCTAACCAGAGTGACGGGAGCGGCACAATTCAGAAAAAGTGCTCAGCTCGCCGAGAAAATGCGATTTAAGCAATAAAATTAAAAATGCTTATAAAACATAAACCAAACGTTGGAGGTGGTCATTTCTTCATGCGCAGTGATAAACTCGGCATTCTAGAGCACCCGAGAGCGTTTTTTTCGATGCCAACCTAACCAGAGTGACGGGAGCGGCACAATTCAGAAAAAGCGCTCAGCTCGCCGAGAAAATGCGATTTAAGCAATAAAATTAAAAATGCTTATAAAACATAAACCAAACGTTGGAGGTCATTTCTTCATGCGCAGTGATAAACTCGGCACTCTAAAGCACCCGAGAGCGTTTTTTTCGATGCCAACCTAACCAGAGTGACGGGAGCGGCACAATTCAGAAAAAGTGCTCAGCTCGCCGAGAAAATGCGATTCAAGCAATAAAATTAAAAATGCTTATTAAACATAAACCAAACGTTGGAGGTGGTCATTTCTTCATGCGCAGTGAATAACTCGGCACTCTAAAGCACCCGAGAGCGTTTTTTTCGATGCCAACCTAACCAGAGTGACGGGAGCGGCACAATTCAGAAAAAGTGGTCAGCTCGCCGAGAAAATGCGATTTAAGCAATAAAATTAAAAATGCTTATAAAACATAAACCAAACGTTGGAGGTGGTCATTTCTTCATGCGCAGTGAATAACTCGGCACTCTAAAGCACCCGAGAGCGTTTTTTTCGATGCCAACCTAACCAGAGTGACGGGAGCGGCACAATTCAGAAAAAGTGCTCAGCTCGCCGAGAAAATGCGATTTAAGCAATAAAATTAAAAATGCTTATAAAACATAAACCAAACGTTGGAGGTGGTCATTTCTTAATGCGCAGTAATAAACTCGGCACTCTAAAGCACCCGAGAGCGTTTTTTTCGATGCCAACCTAACCAGAGTGACGGGAGCGGCACAATTCAGAAAAAGTGCTCAGCTCGCCGAGAAAATGCGATTTAAGCAATAAAATTAAAAATGCTTATAAAACATAAACCAAACGTTGGAGGTGGTCATTTCTTCATGCGCAGTGAATAACTCGGCACTCTAAAGCACCCGAGAGCGTTTCTTTCGATGCCAACCTAACCAGAGTGACGGGAGCGGCACAATTCAGAAAAAGTGCTCAGCTCGCCGAAAAAATGCGATTTAAGCAATAAAATTAAAAATGCTTATAAAACATAAACCAAACGTTGGAGGTGGTCATTTCTTAATGCGCAGTAATAAACTCGGCACTCTAAAGCACCCGTGAGCGTTTTTTTCGATGCCAACCTAAGCAGAGTGACGGGAGCGGCACAATTCAGAAAAAGTGCTCAGCTCGCCGAGAAAATGCGATTTAAGCAATAAAATTAAAAATGCTTATAAAACATAAACCAAACGTTGGAGGTGGTCATTTCTTCATGCGCAGTGATAAAGTCGGCACTCTAAAGCACCCGAGAGCGTTTTTTTCGATGCCAACCTAACCAGAGTGACGGGAGCGGCACAATTCAGAAAAAGTGCTCAGCTCGCCGAGAAAATGCGATTTAAGCAATAAAATTAAAAATGCTTATTAAACATAAACCAAACGTTGGAGGTGGTCATTTCTTCATGCGCAGTGATAAACTCGGCACTCTAAAGCACCCGAGAGCGTTTTTTTCGATGCCAACCTAACCAGAGTGACGGGAGCGGCACAATTCAGAAAAAGTGCTCAGCTCGCCGAGAAAATGCGATTTAAGCAATAAAATTAAAAATGCTTATAAAACATAAACCAAACGTTGGAGGTGGTCATTTCTTCATGCGCAGTGATAAACTCGGCACTCTAAAGCACCCGAGAGCGTTTTTTTCGATGCCAACCTAACCAGTGTGACGGGAGCGGCACAATTCAGAAAAAGTGCTCAGCTCGCCGAGAAAATGCGATTTAGGCAATAAAATTAAAAATGCTTATAAAACATAAACCAAACGTTGGAGGTGGTCATTTCTTAATGCGCAGTAATAAACTCGGCACTCTAAAGCACCCGAGAGCGTTTTTTTCGATGCCAACCTAACCAGAGTGACGGGAGCGGCACAATTCAGAAAAAGCGCTCAGCTCGCCGAGAAAATGCGATTTAAGCAATAAAATTAAAAATGCTTATAAAACATAAACCAAACGTTGGAGGTGGTCATTTCTTCATGCGCAGTGAATAACTCGGCACTCTAAAGCACCCGAGAGCATTTTTTTCGATGCCAAGTGACGGGAGCGGCACAATTCAGAAAAAGTGCTCAGCTCGCCGAGAAAATGCGATTTAAGCAATAAAATTAAAAATGCTTATTAAACATAAACCAAACGTTGGAGGTGGTCATTTCTTCATGCGCAGTGAATAACTCGGCACTCTAAAGCACCCGAGAGCGTTTTTTTCGATGCCAACCTAACCAGAGTGACGGGAGCGGCACAATTCAGAAAAAGCGCTCAGCTCGCCGAGAAAATGCGATTTAAGCAATAAAATTAAAAATGCTTATAAAACATAAACCAAACGTTGGAGGTGGTCATTTCTTAATGCGCAGTAATAAACTCGGCACTCTAAAGCACCCGAGAGCGTTTTTTTCGATGCCAACCTAACCAGAGTGACGGGAGCGGCACAATTCAGAAAAAGTGCTCAGCTCGCCGAGAAAATGCGATTTAAGCAATAAAATTAAAAATGCTTATAAAACATAAACCAAACGTTGGAGGTGGTCATTTGTTAATGCGCAGTAATAAACTCGGCACTCTAAAGCACCCGAGAGCGTTTTTTTCGATGCCAACCTAACCAGAGTGACGGGAGCGGCACAATTCAGAAAAAGTGCTCAGCTCGCCGAGAAAATGCGATTTAAGCAATAAAATTAAAAATGCTTATTAAACATAAACCAAACGTTGAAGGTGGTCATTTCTTCATGCGCAGTGAATAACTCGGCACTCTAAAGCACCCGATAGCGTTTTTTTCGATGCCAACCTAACCAGAGTGACGGGAGCGGCACAATTCAGAAAAAGTGCTCAGCTCGCCGAGAAAATGCGATTTAAGCAATAAAATTAAAAATGCTTATAAAACATAAACCAAACGTTGGAGGTGGTCATTTCTTAATGCGCAGTAATAAACTCGGCACTCTAAAGCACCCGAGAGCGTTTTTTTCGATGCCAACCTAACCAGAGTGACGGGAGCGGCACAATTCAGAAAAAGTGCTCAGCTCGCCGAGAAAATGCGATTTAAGCAATAAAATTAAAAATGCTTATAAAACATAAACCAAACGTTGGAGGTGGTCATTTCTTAATGCGCAGTAATAAACTCGGCACTCTAAAGCACCCGAGAGCGTTTTTTTCGATGCCAACCTAACCAGAGTGACGGGAGCGGCACAATTCAGAAAAAGCGCTCAGCTCGCCGAGAAAATGCGATTTAAGCAATAAAATTAAAAATGCTTATAAAACATAAACCAAACGTTGGAGGTGGTCATTTCTTCGTGCGCAGTGAATAACTCGGCACTCTAAAGCACCCGAGAGCGTTTTTTTCGATGCCAACCTAACCAGAGTGACGGGAGCGGCACAATTCAGAAAAAGTGCTCAGCTCGCCGAGAAAATGCGATTTAAGCAATAAAATTAAAAATGCTTATTAAACATAAACCAAACGTTGGAGGTGGTCATTTCTTCATGCGCAGTGAATAACTCGGCACTCTAAAGCACCCGATAGCGTTTTTTTCGATGCCAACCTAACCAGAGTGACGGGAGCGGCACAATTCAGAAAAAGTGCTCAGCTCGCCGAGAAAATGCGATTTAAGCAATAAAATTAAAAATGCTTATTAAACATAAACCAAACAATGGAGGTGGTCATTTCTTCATGCGCAGTGAATAACTCGGCACTCTAAAGCACCCGAGAGCGTTTTTTTCGATGCCAACCTAACCAGAGTGACGGGAGCGGCACAATTCAGAAAAAGCGCTCAGCTCGCCGAGAAAATGCGATTTAAGCAATAAAATTAAAAATGCTTATAAAACATAAACCAAACGTTGGAGGTGGTCATTTCTTCATGCGCAGTGATAAACTCGGCACTGTAAAGCACCCGAGAGCGTTTTTTTCGATGCCAACCTAACCAGAGTGACGGGAGCGGCACAATTCAGAAAAAGTGCTCAGCTCGCCGAGAAAATGCGATTTAAGCAATAAAATTAAAAATGCTTATAAAACATAAACCAAACGTTGGAGGTGGTCATTTCTTCATGCGCAGTGAATAACTCGGCACTCTAAAGCACGCGAGAGCGTTTTTTTCGATGCCAACCTAACCAGAGTGACGGGAGCGGCACAATTCAGAAAAAGCGCTCAGCTCGCCGAGAAAATGCGATTTAAGCAATAAAATTAAAAATGCTTATAAAACATAAACCAAACGTTGGAGGTGGTCATTTCTTCATGCGCAGTGATAAACTCGGCACTCTAAAGCACCCGAGAGCGTTTTTTTCGATGCCAACCTAACCAGAGTGACGGGAGCGGCACAATTCAGAAAAAGTGCTCAGCTCGCCGAGAAAATGCGATTTAAGCAATAAAATTAAAAATGCTTATAAAACATAAACCAAACGTTGGAGGTAGTCATTTCTTAATGCGCAGTAATAAACTCGGCACTCTAAAGCACCCGAGAGCGTTTTTTTCGATGCCAACCTAACCAGAGTGACGGGAGCGGCACAATTCAGAAAAAGCGCTCAGCTCGCCGAGAAAATGCGATTTAAGCAATAAAATTAAAAATGCTTATAAAACATAAACCAAACGTTGGAGGTGGTCATTTCTTCGTGCGCAGTGAATAACTCGGCACTCTAAAGCACCCGAGAGCGTTTTTTTCGATGCCAACCTAACCAGAGTGACGGGAGCGGCACAATTCAGAAAAAGTGCTCAGCTCGCCGAGAAAATGCGATTTAAGCAATAAAATTAAAAATGCTTATAAAACTTAAACCAAACGTTGGAGGTGGTCATTTCTTAATGCGCAGTAATAAACTCGGCACTCTAAAGCACCCGAGAGCGTTTTTTTCGATGCCAACCTAACCAGAGTGACGGGAGCGGCACAATTCAGAAAAAGTGCTCAGCTCGCCGAGAAAATGCGATTTAAGCAATAAAATTAAAAATGCTTATTAAACATAAACCAAACGTTGGAGGTGGTCATTTCTTCATGCGCAGTGAATAACTCGGCACTCTAAAGCACCCGAGAGCGTTTTTTTCGATGCCAACCTAACCAGAGTGACGGGAGCGGCACAATTCAGAAAAAGCGCTCAGCTCGCCGAGAAAATGCGATTTAAGCAATAAAATTAAAAATGCTTATAAAACATAAACCAAACGTTGGAGGTGGTCATTTCTTAATGCGCAGTAATAAACTCGGCACTCTAAAGCACCCGAGAGCGTTTTTTTCGATGCCAACCTAACCAGAGTGACGGGAGCGGCACAATTCAGAAAAAGTGCTCAGCTCGCCGAGAAAATGCGATTTAAGCAATAAAATTAAAAATGCTTATTAAACATAAACCAAACGTTGGAGGTGGTCATTTCTTCATGCGCAGTGAATAACTCGGCACTCTAAAGCACCCGATAGCGTTTTTTTCGATGCCAACCTAACCAGAGTGACGGGAGCGGCGCAATTCAGAAAAAGTGCTCAGCTCGCCGAGAAAATGCGATTTAAGCAATACAATTAAAAATGCTTATAAAACATAAACCAAACGTTGGAGGTGGTCATTTCTTAATGCGCAGTAATAAACTCGGCACTCTAAAGCACCCGAGAGCGTTTTTTTCGATGCCAACCTAACCAGAGTGACGGGAGCGGCACAATTCAGAAAAAGTGCTCAGCTCGCCGAGAAACTGCGATTTAAGCAATAAAATTAAAAATGCTTATAAAACATAAACCAAAGGTTGGAGGTGGTCATTTCTTAATGCGCAGTAATAAACTCGGCACTCTAAAGCACCCGAGAGCGTTTTTTTCGATGCCAACCTAACCAGAGTGACGGGAGCGGCACAATTCAGAAAAAGCGCTCAGCTCGCCGAGAAAATGCGATTTAAGCAATAAAATTAAAAATGCTTATAAAACATAAACCAAACGTTGGAGGTGGTCATTTCTTCATGCGCAGTGATAAACTCGGCACTCTAAAGCACCCGAGAGCGTTTTTTTCGATGCCAACCTAACCAGAGTGACGGGAGCGGCACAATTCAGAAAAAGTGCTCAGCTCGCCGAGAAAATGCGATTTAAGCAATAAAATTAAAAATGCTTATAAAACATAAACCAAACGTTGGAGGTGGTCATTTCTTAATGCGCAGTAATAAACTCGGCCCTCTAAAGCACCCGAGAGCGTTTTTTTCGATGCCAACCTAACCAGAGTGACGGGAGCGGCACAATTCAGAAAAAGTGCTCAGCTCGCCGAGAAAATGCGATTTAAGCAATAAAATTAAAAATGCTTATAAAACATAAACCAAACGTTGGAGTGGTCATTTCTTCATGCGCAGTGATAAACTCGGCACTCTAAAGCACCCGAGAGCGTTTTTTTCGGTGCCAACCTAACCAGAGTGACGGGAGCGGCACAATTCAGAATAAGCGCTCAGCTCGCCGAGAAAATGCGATTTAAGCAATAAAATTAAAAATGCTTATAAAACATAAACCAAACGTTGGAGGTGGTCATTTCTTCATGCGCAGTAATAAACTCGGCACTCTAAAGCACCCGAGAGCGTTTTTTTCGATGCCAACCTAACCAGAGTGACGGGAGCGGCACAATTCAGAAAAAGTGCTCAGCTCGCCGAGAAAATGCGATTTAAGCAATAAAATTAAAAATGCTTATAAAACATAAACCAAACGTTGGAGGTGGTCATTTCTTAATGCGCAGTAATAAACTCGGCACTCTAAAGCACCCGAGAGCGTTTTTTTCGATGCCAACCTAACCAGAGTGACGGGAGCGGCACAATTCAGAAAAAGCGCTCAGCTCGCCGAGAAAATGCGATTTAAGCAATAAAATTAAAAATGCTTATAAAACATAAACCAAACGTTGGAGGTGGTCATTTCTTAATGCGCAGTAATAAACTCGGCACTCTAAAGCACCCGAGAGCGTTTTTTTCGATGCCAACCTAACCAGAGTGACGGGAGCGGCACAATTCAGAAAAAGTGCTCAGCTCGCCGAGAAAATGCGATTTAAGCAATAAAATTAAAAATGCTTATAAAACATAAACCAAACGTTGGAGGTGGTAATTTCTTCATGCGCAGTGATAAACTCGGCACTCTAAAGCACCCGAGAGCGTTTTTTTCGATGCCAACCTAACCAGAGTGACGGGAGCGGCACAATTCAGAAAAAGCGCTCAGCTCGCCGAGAAAATGCGATTTAAGCAATAAAATTAAAAATGCTTATTAAACATAAACCAAACGTTGGAGGTGGTCATTTCTTCATGCGCAGTGAATAACTCGGCACTCTAAAGCACCCGAGAGCGTTTTTTTCGATGCCAACCTAACCAGAGTGACGGGAGCGGCACAATTCAAAAAAGCGCTCAGCTCGCCGAGAAAATGCGATTTAAGCAATAAAATTAAAAATGCTTATAAAACATAAACCAAACGTTGGAGGTGGTCATTTCTTAATGCGCAGTAATAAACTCGGCACTCTAAAGCACCCGAGAGCGTTTTTTTCGATGCCAACCTAACCAGAGTGACGGGAGCGGCACAATTCAGAAAAAGTGCTCAGCTCGCCGAGAAAATGCGATTTAAGCAATAAAATTAAAAATGCTTATTAAACATAAACCAAACGTTGGAGGTGGTCATTTCTTCATGCGCAGTGAATAACTCGGCACTCTAAAGCACCCGATAGCGTTTTTTTCGATGCCAACCGAGTGACGGGAGCGGCACAATTCAGAAAAAGTGCTCAGCTCGCCGAGAAAATGCGATTTAAGCAATAAAATTAAAAATGCTTATAAAACATAAACCAAACGTTGGAGGTGGTCATTTCTTAATGCGCAGTAATAAACTCGGCACTCTAAAGCACCCGAGAGCGTTTTTTTCGATGCCAACCTAACCAGAGTGACGGGAGCGGCACAATTCAGAAAAAGTGCTCAGCTCGCCGAGAAAATGCGATTTAAGCAATAAGATTAAAAATGCTTATAAAACATAAACCAAACGTTGGAGGTGATCATTTCTTCATGCGCAGTGAATAACTCGGCACTCTAAAGCACCCGAGAGCGTTTTTTTCGATGCCAACCTAACCAGAGTGACGGGAGCGGCACAATTCAGAAAAAGTGCTCAGCTCGCCGAGAAAATGCGATTTAAGCAATAAAATTAAAAATGCTTATAAAACATAAACCAAACGTTGGAGGTGGTCATTTCTTCATGCGCAGTGAATAACTCGGCACTCTAAAGCACCCGAGAGCGTTTTTTTCGATGCCAACCTAACCAGAGTGACGGGAGCGGCACAATTCAGAAAAAGTGCTCAGCTCGCCGAGAAAATGCGATTTAAGCAATAAAATTAAAAATGCTTATAAAACATAAACCAAACGTTGGAGGTGGTCATTTCTTAATACGAAGTAATAAACTCGGCACTCTAAAGCACCCGTGAGCGTTTTTTTCGATGCCAACCTAACCAGAGTGACGGGAGCGGCACAATTCAGAAAAAGTGCTCAGCTCGCCGAGAAAATGCGATTTAAGCAATAAAATTAAAAATGCTTATAAAACATAAACCAAACGTTGGAGGTGGTCATTTCTTAATGCGCAGTAATAAACTCGGCACTCTAAAGCACCCGAGAGCGTTTTTTTCGATGCCAACCTAACCAGAGTGACGGGAGCGGCACAATTCAGAAAAAGCGCTCAGCTCGCCGAGAAAATGCGATTTAAGCAATAAAATTAAAAATGCTTATAAAACATAAACCAAACGTTGGAGGTGGTCATTTCTTAATGCGCAGTAATAAACTCGGCACTCTAAAGCACCCGAGAGCGTTTTTTTCGATGCCAACCTAACCAGAGTGACGGGAGCGGCACAATTCAGAAAAAGTGCTCAGCTCGCCGAGAAAATGCGATTTAAGCAATAAAATTAAAAATGCTTATAAAACATAAACCAAACGTTGGAGGTGGTCATTTCTTCATGCGCAGTGATAAACTCGGCACTCTAAAGCACCCGAGAGCGTTTTTTTCGATGCCAACCTAACCAGAGTGACGGGAGCGGCACAATTCAGAAAAAGTGCTCAGCTCGCCGAGAAAATGCGATTTAAGCAATAAAATTAAAAATGCTTATAAAACATAAACCAAACGTTGGAGGTGGTCATTTCTTCATGCGCAGTGATAAACTCGGCATTCTAGAGCACCCGAGAGCGTTTTTTTCGATGCCAACCTAACCAGAGTGACGGGAGCGGCACAATTCAGAAAAAGCGCTCAGCTCGCCGAGAAAATGCGATTTAAGCAATAAAATTAAAAATGCTTATAAAACATAAACCAAACGTTGGAGGTCATTTCTTCATGCGCAGTGATAAACTCGGCACTCTAAAGCACCCGAGAGCGTTTTTTTCGATGCCAACCTAACCAGAGTGACGGGAGCGGCACAATTCAGAAAAAGTGCTCAGCTCGCCGAGAAAATGCGATTCAAGCAATAAAATTAAAAATGCTTATTAAACATAAACCAAACGTTGGAGGTGGTCATTTCTTCATGCGCAGTGAATAACTCGGCACTCTAAAGCACCCGAGAGCGTTTTTTTCGATGCCAACCTAACCAGAGTGACGGGAGCGGCACAATTCAGAAAAAGTGGTCAGCTCGCCGAGAAAATGCGATTTAAGCAATAAAATTAAAAATGCTTATAAAACATAAACCAAACGTTGGAGGTGGTCATTTCTTCATGCGCAGTGAATAACTCGGCACTCTAAAGCACCCGAGAGCGTTTTTTTCGATGCCAACCTAACCAGAGTGACGGGAGCGGCACAATTCAGAAAAAGTGCTCAGCTCGCCGAGAAAATGCGATTTAAGCAATAAAATTAAAAATGCTTATAAAACATAAACCAAACGTTGGAGGTGGTCATTTCTTAATGCGCAGTAATAAACTCGGCACTCTAAAGCACCCGAGAGCGTTTTTTTCGATGCCAACCTAACCAGAGTGACGGGAGCGGCACAATTCAGAAAAAGTGCTCAGCTCGCCGAGAAAATGCGATTTAAGCAATAAAATTAAAAATGCTTATAAAACATAAACCAAACGTTGGAGGTGGTCATTTCTTCATGCGCAGTGAATAACTCGGCACTCTAAAGCACCCGAGAGCGTTTCTTTCGATGCCAACCTAACCAGAGTGACGGGAGCGGCACAATTCAGAAAAAGTGCTCAGCTCGCCGAAAAAATGCGATTTAAGCAATAAAATTAAAAATGCTTATAAAACATAAACCAAACGTTGGAGGTGGTCATTTCTTAATGCGCAGTAATAAACTCGGCACTCTAAAGCACCCGTGAGCGTTTTTTTCGATGCCAACCTAAGCAGAGTGACGGGAGCGGCACAATTCAGAAAAAGTGCTCAGCTCGCCGAGAAAATGCGATTTAAGCAATAAAATTAAAAATGCTTATAAAACATAAACCAAACGTTGGAGGTGGTCATTTCTTCATGCGCAGTGATAAAGTCGGCACTCTAAAGCACCCGAGAGCGTTTTTTTCGATGCCAACCTAACCAGAGTGACGGGAGCGGCACAATTCAGAAAAAGTGCTCAGCTCGCCGAGAAAATGCGATTTAAGCAATAAAATTAAAAATGCTTATTAAACATAAACCAAACGTTGGAGGTGGTCATTTCTTCATGCGCAGTGATAAACTCGGCACTCTAAAGCACCCGAGAGCGTTTTTTTCGATGCCAACCTAACCAGAGTGACGGGAGCGGCACAATTCAGAAAAAGTGCTCAGCTCGCCGAGAAAATGCGATTTAAGCAATAAAATTAAAAATGCTTATAAAACATAAACCAAACGTTGGAGGTGGTCATTTCTTCATGCGCAGTGATAAACTCGGCACTCTAAAGCACCCGAGAGCGTTTTTTTCGATGCCAACCTAACCAGAGTGACGGGAGCGGCACAATTCAGAAAAAGTGCTCAGCTCGCCGAGAAAATGCGATTTAGGCAATAAAATTAAAAATGCTTATAAAACATAAACCAAACGTTGGAGGTGGTCATTTCTTAATGCGCAGTAATAAACTCGGCACTCTAAAGCACCCGAGAGCGTTTTTTTCGATGCCAACCTAACCAGAGTGACGGGAGCGGCACAATTCAGAAAAAGCGCTCAGCTCGCCGAGAAAATGCGATTTAAGCAATAAAATTAAAAATGCTTATAAAACATAAACCAAACGTTGGAGGTGGTCATTTCTTCATGCGCAGTGAATAACTCGGCACTCTAAAGCACCCGAGAGCATTTTTTTCGATGCCAAGTGACGGGAGCGGCACAATTCAGAAAAAGTGCTCAGCTCGCCGAGAAAATGCGATTTAAGCAATAAAATTAAAAATGCTTATTAAACATAAACCAAACGTTGGAGGTGGTCATTTCTTCATGCGCAGTGAATAACTCGGCACTCTAAAGCACCCGAGAGCGTTTTTTTCGATGCCAACCTAACCAGAGTGACGGGAGCGGCACAATTCAGAAAAAGCGCTCAGCTCGCCGAGAAAATGCGATTTAAGCAATAAAATTAAAAATGCTTATAAAACATAAACCAAACGTTGGAGGTGGTCATTTCTTAATGCGCAGTAATAAACTCGGCACTCTAAAGCACCCGAGAGCGTTTTTTTCGATGCCAACCTAACCAGAGTGACGGGAGCGGCACAATTCAGAAAAAGTGCTCAGCTCGCCGAGAAAATGCGATTTAAGCAATAAAATTAAAAATGCTTATAAAACATAAACCAAACGTTGGAGGTGGTCATTTGTTAATGCGCAGTAATAAACTCGGCACTCTAAAGCACCCGAGAGCGTTTTTTTCGATGCCAACCTAACCAGAGTGACGGGAGCGGCACAATTCAGAAAAAGTGCTCAGCTCGCCGAGAAAATGCGATTTAAGCAATAAAATTAAAAATGCTTATTAAACATAAACCAAACGTTGAAGGTGGTCATTTCTTCATGCGCAGTGAATAACTCGGCACTCTAAAGCACCCGATAGCGTTTTTTTCGATGCCAACCTAACCAGAGTGACGGGAGCGGCACAATTCAGAAAAAGTGCTCAGCTCGCCGAGAAAATGCGATTTAAGCAATAAAATTAAAAATGCTTATAAAACATAAACCAAACGTTGGAGGTGGTCATTTCTTAATGCGCAGTAATAAACTCGGCACTCTAAAGCACCCGAGAGCGTTTTTTTCGATGCCAACCTAACCAGAGTGACGGGAGCGGCACAATTCAGAAAAAGTGCTCAGCTCGCCGAGAAAATGCGATTTAAGCAATAAAATTAAAAATGCTTATAAAACATAAACCAAACGTTGGAGGTGGTCATTTCTTAATGCGCAGTAATAAACTCGGCACTCTAAAGCACCCGAGAGCGTTTTTTTCGATGCCAACCTAACCAGAGTGACGGGAGCGGCACAATTCAGAAAAAGCGCTCAGCTCGCCGAGAAAATGCGATTTAAGCAATAAAATTAAAAATGCTTATAAAACATAAACCAAACGTTGGAGGTGGTCATTTCTTCGTGCGCAGTGAATAACTCGGCACTCTAAAGCACCCGAGAGCGTTTTTTTCGATGCCAACCTAACCAGAGTGACGGGAGCGGCACAATTCAGAAAAAGTGCTCAGCTCGCCGAGAAAATGCGATTTAAGCAATAAAATTAAAAATGCTTATTAAACATAAACCAAACGTTGGAGGTGGTCATTTCTTCATGCGCAGTGAATAACTCGGCACTCTAAAGCACCCGATAGCGTTTTTTTCGATGCCAACCTAACCAGAGTGACGGGAGCGGCACAATTCAGAAAAAGTGCTCAGCTCGCCGAGAAAATGCGATTTAAGCAATAAAATTAAAAATGCTTATTAAACATAAACCAAACAATGGAGGTGGTCATTTCTTCATGCGCAGTGAATAACTCGGCACTCTAAAGCACCCGAGAGCGTTTTTTTCGATGCCAACCTAACCAGAGTGACGGGAGCGGCACAATTCAGAAAAAGCGCTCAGCTCGCCGAGAAAATGCGATTTAAGCAATAAAATTAAAAATGCTTATAAAACATAAACCAAACGTTGGAGGTGGTCATTTCTTCATGCGCAGTGATAAACTCGGCACTGTAAAGCACCCGAGAGCGTTTTTTTCGATGCCAACCTAACCAGAGTGACGGGAGCGGCACAATTCAGAAAAAGTGCTCAGCTCGCCGAGAAAATGCGATTTAAGCAATAAAATTAAAAATGCTTATAAAACATAAACCAAACGTTGGAGGTGGTCATTTCTTCATGCGCAGTGAATAACTCGGCACTCTAAAGCACGCGAGAGCGTTTTTTTCGATGCCAACCTAACCAGAGTGACGGGAGCGGCACAATTCAGAAAAAGCGCTCAGCTCGCCGAGAAAATGCGATTTAAGCAATAAAATTAAAAATGCTTATAAAACATAAACCAAACGTTGGAGGTGGTCATTTCTTCATGCGCAGTGATAAACTCGGCACTCTAAAGCACCCGAGAGCGTTTTTTTCGATGCCAACCTAACCAGAGTGACGGGAGCGGCACAATTCAGAAAAAGTGCTCAGCTCGCCGAGAAAATGCGATTTAAGCAATAAAATTAAAAATGCTTATAAAACATAAACCAAACGTTGGAGGTAGTCATTTCTTAATGCGCAGTAATAAACTCGGCACTCTAAAGCACCCGAGAGCGTTTTTTTCGATGCCAACCTAACCAGAGTGACGGGAGCGGCACAATTCAGAAAAAGCGCTCAGCTCGCCGAGAAAATGCGATTTAAGCAATAAAATTAAAAATGCTTATAAAACATAAACCAAACGTTGGAGGTGGTCATTTCTTCGTGCGCAGTGAATAACTCGGCACTCTAAAGCACCCGAGAGCGTTTTTTTCGATGCCAACCTAACCAGAGTGACGGGAGCGGCACAATTCAGAAAAAGTGCTCAGCTCGCCGAGAAAATGCGATTTAAGCAATAAAATTAAAAATGCTTATAAAACTTAAACCAAACGTTGGAGGTGGTCATTTCTTAATGCGCAGTAATAAACTCGGCACTCTAAAGCACCCGAGAGCGTTTTTTTCGATGCCAACCTAACCAGAGTGACGGGAGCGGCACAATTCAGAAAAAGTGCTCAGCTCGCCGAGAAAATGCGATTTAAGCAATAAAATTAAAAATGCTTATTAAACATAAACCAAACGTTGGAGGTGGTCATTTCTTCATGCGCAGTGAATAACTCGGCACTCTAAAGCACCCGAGAGCGTTTTTTTCGATGCCAACCTAACCAGAGTGACGGGAGCGGCACAATTCAGAAAAAGCGCTCAGCTCGCCGAGAAAATGCGATTTAAGCAATAAAATTAAAAATGCTTATAAAACATAAACCAAACGTTGGAGGTGGTCATTTCTTAATGCGCAGTAATAAACTCGGCACTCTAAAGCACCCGAGAGCGTTTTTTTCGATGCCAACCTAACCAGAGTGACGGGAGCGGCACAATTCAGAAAAAGTGCTCAGCTCGCCGAGAAAATGCGATTTAAGCAATAAAATTAAAAATGCTTATTAAACATAAACCAAACGTTGGAGGTGGTCATTTCTTCATGCGCAGTGAATAACTCGGCACTCTAAAGCACCCGATAGCGTTTTTTTCGATGCCAACCTAACCAGAGTGACGGGAGCGGCGCAATTCAGAAAAAGTGCTCAGCTCGCCGAGAAAATGCGATTTAAGCAATACAATTAAAAATGCTTATAAAACATAAACCAAACGTTGGAGGTGGTCATTTCTTAATGCGCAGTAATAAACTCGGCACTCTAAAGCACCCGAGAGCGTTTTTTTCGATGCCAACCTAACCAGAGTGACGGGAGCGGCACAATTCAGAAAAAGTGCTCAGCTCGCCGAGAAACTGCGATTTAAGCAATAAAATTAAAAATGCTTATAAAACATAAACCAAAGGTTGGAGGTGGTCATTTCTTAATGCGCAGTAATAAACTCGGCACTCTAAAGCACCCGAGAGCGTTTTTTTCGATGCCAACCTAACCAGAGTGACGGGAGCGGCACAATTCAGAAAAAGCGCTCAGCTCGCCGAGAAAATGCGATTTAAGCAATAAAATTAAAAATGCTTATAAAACATAAACCAAACGTTGGAGGTGGTCATTTCTTCATGCGCAGTGATAAACTCGGCACTCTAAAGCACCCGAGAGCGTTTTTTTCGATGCCAACCTAACCAGAGTGACGGGAGCGGCACAATTCAGAAAAAGTGCTCAGCTCGCCGAGAAAATGCGATTTAAGCAATAAAATTAAAAATGCTTATAAAACATAAACCAAACGTTGGAGGTGGTCATTTCTTAATGCGCAGTAATAAACTCGGCCCTCTAAAGCACCCGAGAGCGTTTTTTTCGATGCCAACCTAACCAGAGTGACGGGAGCGGCACAATTCAGAAAAAGTGCTCAGCTCGCCGAGAAAATGCGATTTAAGCAATAAAATTAAAAATGCTTATAAAACATAAACCAAACGTTGGAGGTGGTCATTTCTTAATGCGCAGTAATAAACTCGGCACTCTAAAGCACCCGAGAGCGTTTTTTTCGATGCCAACCTAACCAGAGTGACGGGAGCGGCACAATTCAGAAAAAGTGCTCAGCTCGCCGAGAAAATGCGATTTAAGCAATAAAATTAAAAATGCTTATAAAACATAAACCAAACGTTGGAGGTGGTCATTTCTTCGTGCGCAGTGAATAACTCGGCACTCTAAAGCACCCGAGAGCGTTTTTTTCGATGCCAACCTAACCAGAGTGACGGGAGCGGCACAATTCAGAAAAAGTGCTCAGCTCGCCGAGAAAATGCGATTTAAGCAATAAAATTAAAAATGCTTATAAAACTTAAACCAAACGTTGGAGGTGGTCATTTCTTAATGCGCAGTAATAAACTCGGCACTCTAAAGCACCCGAGAGCGTTTTTTTCGATGCCAACCTAACCAGAGTGACGGGAGCGGCACAATTCAGAAAAAGTGCTCAGCTCGCCGAGAAAATGCGATTTAAGCAATAAAATTAAAAATGCTTATTAAACATAAACCAAACGTTGGAGGTGGTCATTTCTTCATGCGCAGTGAATAACTCGGCACTCTAAAGCACCCGAGAGCGTTTTTTTCGATGCCAACCTAACCAGAGTGACGGGAGCGGCACAATTCAGAAAAAGCGCTCAGCTCGCCGAGAAAATGCGATTTAAGCAATAAAATTAAAAATGCTTATAAAACATAAACCAAACGTTGGAGGTGGTCATTTCTTAATGCGCAGTAATAAACTCGGCACTCTAAAGCACCCGAGAGCGTTTTTTTCGATGCCAACCTAACCAGAGTGACGGGAGCGGCACAATTCAGAAAAAGTGCTCAGCTCGCCGAGAAAATGCGATTTAAGCAATAAAATTAAAAATGCTTATAAAACATAAACCAAACGTTGGAAGTGGTCATTTCTTCATGCGCAGTGATAAACTCGGCACTCTAAAGCACCCGAGAGCGTTTTTTTCGATGCCAACCTAACCAGAGTGACGGGAGCGGCACAATTCAGAAAAAGCGCTCAGCTCGCCGAGAAAATGCGATTTAAGCAATAAAATTAAAAATGCTTATAAAACATAAACCAAACGTTGGAGGTGGTCATTTCTTCATGCGCAGTGATAAACTCGGCACTCTAAAGCACCCGAGAGCGTTTTTTTCGATGCCAACCTAACCAGAGTGACGGGAGCGGCACAATTCAGAAAAAGTGCTCAGCTCGCCGAGAAAATGCGATTTAAGCAATAAAATTAAAAATGCTTATAAAACATAAACCAAACGTTGGAGGTGGTCATTTCTTCATGCGCAGTGAATAACTCGGCACTCTAAAGCACCCGAGAGCGTTTTTTTCGATGCCAACCTAACCAGAGTGACGGGAGCGGCACAATTCAGAAAAAGTGCTCAGCTCGCCGAGAAAATGCGATTTAAGCAATAAAATTAAAAATGCTTATAAAACATAAACCAAACGTTGGAGGTGGTCATTTCTTAATACGAAGTAATAAACTCGGCACTCTAAAGCACCCGTGAGCGTTTTTTTCGATGCCAACCTAACCAGAGTGACGGGAGCGGCACAATTCAGAAAAAGTGCTCAGCTCGCCGAGAAAATGCGATTTAAGCAATAAAATTAAAAATGCTTATAAAACATAAACCAAACGTTGGAGGTGGTCATTTCTTAATGCGCAGTAATAAACTCGGCACTCTAAAGCACCCGAGAGCGTTTTTTTCGATGCCAACCTAACCAGAGTGACGGGAGCGGCACAATTCAGAAAAAGCGCTCAGCTCGCCGAGAAAATGCGATTTAAGCAATAAAATTAAAAATGCTTATAAAACATAAACCAAACGTTGGAGGTGGTCATTTCTTAATGCGCAGTAATAAACTCGGCCCTCTAAAGCACCCGAGAGCGTTTTTTTCGATGCCAACCTAACCAGAGTGACGGGAGCGGCACAATTCAGAAAAAGTGCTCAGCTCGCCGAGAAAATGCGATTTAAGCAATAAAATTAAAAATGCTTATAAAACATAAACCAAACGTTGGAGGTGGTCATTTCTTAATGCGCAGTAATAAACTCGGCACTCTAAAGCACCCGAGAGCGTTTTTTTCGATGCCAACCTAACCAGAGTGACGGGAGCGGCACAATTCAGAAAAAGTGCTCAGCTCGCCGAGAAAATGCGATTTAAGCAATAAAATTAAAAATGCTTATAAAACATAAACCAAACGTTGGAGGTGGTCATTTCTTCGTGCGCAGTGAATAACTCGGCACTCTAAAGCACCCGAGAGCGTTTTTTTCGATGCCAACCTAACCAGAGTGACGGGAGCGGCACAATTCAGAAAAAGTGCTCAGCTCGCCGAGAAAATGCGATTTAAGCAATAAAATTAAAAATGCTTATAAAACTTAAACCAAACGTTGGAGGTGGTCATTTCTTAATGCGCAGTAATAAACTCGGCACTCTAAAGCACCCGAGAGCGTTTTTTTCGATGCCAACCTAACCAGAGTGACGGGAGCGGCACAATTCAGAAAAAGTGCTCAGCTCGCCGAGAAAATGCGATTTAAGCAATAAAATTAAAAATGCTTATTAAACATAAACCAAACGTTGGAGGTGGTCATTTCTTCATGCGCAGTGAATAACTCGGCACTCTAAAGCACCCGAGAGCGTTTTTTTCGATGCCAACCTAACCAGAGTGACGGGAGCGGCACAATTCAGAAAAAGCGCTCAGCTCGCCGAGAAAATGCGATTTAAGCAATAAAATTAAAAATGCTTATAAAACATAAACCAAACGTTGGAGGTGGTCATTTCTTAATGCGCAGTAATAAACTCGGCACTCTAAAGCACCCGAGAGCGTTTTTTTCGATGCCAACCTAACCAGAGTGACGGGAGCGGCACAATTCAGAAAAAGTGCTCAGCTCGCCGAGAAAATGCGATTTAAGCAATAAAATTAAAAATGCTTATAAAACATAAACCAAACGTTGGAAGTGGTCATTTCTTCATGCGCAGTGATAAACTCGGCACTCTAAAGCACCCGAGAGCGTTTTTTTCGATGCCAACCTAACCAGAGTGACGGGAGCGGCACAATTCAGAAAAAGCGCTCAGCTCGCCGAGAAAATGCGATTTAAGCAATAAAATTAAAAATGCTTATAAAACATAAACCAAACGTTGGAGGTGGTCATTTCTTCATGCGCAGTGATAAACTCGGCACTCTAAAGCACCCGAGAGCGTTTTTTTCGATGCCAACCTAACCAGAGTGACGGGAGCGGCACAATTCAGAAAAAGTGCTCAGCTCGCCGAGAAAATGCGATTTAAGCAATAAAATTAAAAATGCTTATAAAACATAAACCAAACGTTGGAGGTGGTCATTTCTTCATGCGCAGTGAATAACTCGGCACTCTAAAGCACCCGAGAGCGTTTTTTTCGATGCCAACCTAACCAGAGTGACGGGAGCGGCACAATTCAGAAAAAGTGCTCAGCTCGCCGAGAAAATGCGATTTAAGCAATAAAATTAAAAATGCTTATAAAACATAAACCAAACGTTGGAGGTGGTCATTTCTTAATACGAAGTAATAAACTCGGCACTCTAAAGCACCCGTGAGCGTTTTTTTCGATGCCAACCTAACCAGAGTGACGGGAGCGGCACAATTCAGAAAAAGTGCTCAGCTCGCCGAGAAAATGCGATTTAAGCAATAAAATTAAAAATGCTTATAAAACATAAACCAAACGTTGGAGGTGGTCATTTCTTAATGCGCAGTAATAAACTCGGCACTCTAAAGCACCCGAGAGCGTTTTTTTCGATGCCAACCTAACCAGAGTGACGGGAGCGGCACAATTCAGAAAAAGCGCTCAGCTCGCCGAGAAAATGCGATTTAAGCAATAAAATTAAAAATGCTTATAAAACATAAACCAAACGTTGGAGGTGGTCATTTCTTAATGCGCAGTAATAAACTCGGCACTCTAAAGCACCCGAGAGCGTTTTTTTCGATGCCAACCTAACCAGAGTGACGGGAGCGGCACAATTCAGAAAAAGTGCTCAGCTCGCCGAGAAAATGCGATTTAAGCAATAAAATTAAAAATGCTTATTAAACATAAACCAAACGTTGGAGGTTGATATTTCTTCATGCGCAATGAATAACTCGGCACTCTAAAGCACCCGAGAGCGTTTTTTTCGATGCCAACCTAACCAGAGTGACGGGAGCGGCACAATTCAGAAAAAGTGCTCAGCTCGCCGAGAAAATGCGATTTAAGCAATAAAATTAAAAATGCTTATAAAACATAAACCAAACGTTGGAGGTGGTCATTTCTTAATGCGCAGTAATAAACTCGGCACTCTAAAGCACCCGAGAGCGTTTTTTTCGATGCCAACCTAACCAGAGTGACGGGAGCGGCACAATTCAGAAAAAGCGCTCAGCTCGCCGAGAAAATGCGATTTAAGCAATAAAATTAAAAATGCTTATAAAACATAAACCAAACGTTGGAGGTGGTCATTTCTTCATGCGCAGTGAATAACTCGGCACTCTAAAGCACCCGAGAGCGTTTTTTTCGATGCCAACCTAACCAGAGTGACGGGAGAGGCACAATTCAGAAAAAGCGCTCAGCTCGCCGAGAAAATGCGATTTAAGCAATAAAATTAAAAATGCTTATAAAACATAAACCAAACGTTGGAGGTGGTCATTTCTTCATGCGCAGTGATAAACTCGGCACTCTAAAGCACCCGAGAGCGTTTTTTTCGATGCCAACCTAACCAGAGTGACGGGAGCGGCACAATTCAGAAAAAGTGCTCAGCTCGCCGAGAAAATGCGATTTAAGCAATAAAATTAAAAATGCTTATAAAACATAAACCAAACGTTGGAGGTGGTCATTTCTTCATGCGCAGTGATAAACTCGGCACTCTAGAGCACCCGAGAGCGTTTTTTTCGATGCCAACCTAACCAGAGTGACGGGAGCGGCACAATTCAGAAAAAGCGCTCAGCTCGCCGAGAAAATGCGATTTAAGCAATAAAATTAAAAATGCTTATAAAACATAAACCAAACGTTGGAGGTCATTTCTTCATGCGCAGTGATAAACTCGGCACTCTAAAGCACCCGAGAGCGTTTTTTTCGATGCCAACCTAACCAGAGTGACGGGAGCGGCACAATTCAGAAAAAGTGCTCAGCTCGCCGAGAAAATGCGATTCAAGCAATAAAATTAAAAATGCTTATTAAACATAAACCAAACGTTGGAGGTGGTCATTTCTTCATGCGCAGTGAATAACTCGGCACTCTAAAGCACCCGAGAGCGTTTTTTTCGATGCCAACCTAACCAGAGTGACGGGAGCGGCACAATTCAGAAAAGGTGCTCAGCTCGCCGAGAAAATGCGATTTAAGCAATAAAATTAAAAATGCTTATAAAACATAAACCAAACGTTGGAGGTGGTCATTTCTTAATGCGCAGTAATAAACTCGGCACTCTAAAGCACCCGAGAGCGTTTTTTTCGATGCCAACCTAACCAGAGTGACGGGAGCGGCACAATTCAGAAAAAGCGCTCAGCTCGCCGAGAAAATGCGATTTAAGCAATAAAATTAAAAATGCTTATAAAACATAAACCAAACGTTGGAGGTGGTCATTTCTTCGTGCGCAGTGAATAACTCGGCACTCTAAAGCACCCGAGAGCGTTTTTTTCGATGCCAACCTAACCAGAGTGACGGGAGCGGCACAATTCAGAAAAAGTGCTCAGCTCGCCGAGAAAATGCGATTTAAGCAATAAAATTAAAAATGCTTATTAAACATAAACCAAACGTTGGAGGTGGTCATTTCTTCATGCGCAGTGAATAACTCGGCACTCTAAAGCACCCGATAGCGTTTTGTTCGATGCCAACCTAACCAGAGTGACGGGAGCGGCACAATTCAGAAAAAGTGCTCAGCTCGCCGAGAAAATGCGATTTAAGCAATAAAATTAAAAATGCTTATTAAACATAAACCAAACGGTGGAGGTGGTCATTTCTTCATGCGCAGTGAATAACTCGGCACTCTAAAGCACCCGAGAGCGTTTTTTTCGATGCCAACCTAACCAGAGTGACGGGAGCGGCACAATTCAGAAAAAGCGCTCAGCTCGCCGAGAAAATGCGATTTAAGCAATAAAATTAAAAATGCTTATTAAACATAAACCAAACGTTGGAGGTGGTCATTTCTTCATGCGCAGTGAATAACTCGGCACTCTAAAGCACCCGAGAGCGTTTTTTTCGATGCCAACCTAACCAGAGTGACGGGAGCGGCACAATTCAGAAAAAGCGCTCAGCTCGCCGAGAAAATGCGATTTAAGCAATAAAATTAAAAATGCTTATAAAACATAAACCAAACGTTGGAGGTGGTCATTTCTTCATGCGCAGTGATAAACTCGGCACTCTAAAGCACCCGAGAGCGTTTTTTTCGATGCCAACCTAACCAGAGTGACGGGAGCGGCACAATTCAGAAAAAGTGCTCAGCTCGCCGAGAAAATGCGATTTAAGCAATAAAATTAAAAATGCTTATAAAACATAAACCAAACGTTGGAGGTGGTCATTTCTTCATGCGCAGTGAATAACTCGGCACTCTAAAGCACCCGAGAGCATTTTTTTCGATGCCAACCTAACCAGAGTGACGGGAGCGGCACAATTCAGAAAAGGTGCTCAGCTCGCCGAGAAAATGCGATTTAAGCAATAAAATTAAAAATGCTTATAAAACATAAACCAAACGTTGGAGGTGGTCATTTCTTAATGCGCAGTAATAAACTCAGCACTCTAGAGCACCCGAGAGCGTTTTTTTCGATGCCAACCTAACCAGAGTGACGGGAGCGGCACAATTCAGAAAAAGTGCTCAGCTCGCCGAGAAAATGCGATTTAAGCAATAAAATTAAAAATGCTTATAAAACATAAACCAAACGTTGGAAGTGGTCATTTCTTCATGCGCAGTGATAAACTCGGCACTCTAAAGCACCCGAGAGCGTTTTTTTCGATGCCAACCTAACCAGAGTTACGGGAGCGGCACAATTCAGAAAAAGAGCTCAGCTCGCCGAGAAAATGCGATTTAAGCAATAAAATTAAAAATGCTTATGAAACATAAACCAAACGTTGGAAGTGGTCATTTCTTCATGCGCAGTGATAAACTCGGCACTCTAAAGCACCCGAGAGCGTTTGTTTCGATGCCAACCTAACCAGAGTTACGGGAGCGGCACAATTCAGAAAAAGCGCTCAGCTCGCCGAGAAAATGCGATTTAAGCAATAAAATTAAAAATGCTTATTAAACATAAACCAAACGTTGGAGGTGGTCATTTCTTCATGCGCAGTGAATAACTCGGCACTCTAAAGCACCCGAGAGCGTTTTTTTCGATGCCAACCTAACCAGAGTGACGGGAGCGGCACAATTCAGAAAAAGCGCTCAGCTCGCCGAGAAAATGCGATTTAAGCAATAAAATTAAAAATGCTTATAAAACATAAACCAAACGTTGGAGGTGGTCATTTCTTCATGCGCAGTGATAAACTCGGCACTCTAAAGCACCCGAGAGCGTTTTTTTCGATGCCAACCTAACCAGAGTGACGGGAGCGGCACGATTCAGAAAAAGTGCTCAGCTCGCCGAGAAAATGCGATTTAAGCAATAAAATTAAAAATGCTTATAAAACATAAACCAAACGTTGGAGGTGGTCATTTCTTCATGCGCAGTGAATAACTCGGCACTCTAAAGCACCCGAGAGCGTTTTTTTCGATGCCAACCTAACCAGAGTGACGGGAGCGGCACAATTCAGAAAAAGTGCTCAGCTCGCCGAGAAAATGCGATTCAAGCAATAAAATTAAAAATGCTTATAAAACATAAACCAAACGTTGGAGGTGGTCATTTCTTAATGCGCAGTAATAAACTCGGCACTCTAGATCACCCGAGAGCGTTTTTTTCGATGCCAACCTAACCAGAGTGACGGGAGCGGCACAATTCAGAAAAAGTGCTCAGCTCGCCGAGAAAATGCGATTTAAGCAATAAAATTAAAAATGCTTATAAAACATAAACCAAACGTTGGAGGTGGTCATTTCTTCATGCGCAGTGATAAACTCGGCACTCTAAAGCACCCGAGAGCGTTTTTTTCGATGCCAACCTAACCAGAGTGACGGGAGCGGCACAATTCAGAAAAAGCGCTCAGCTCGCCGAGAAAATGCGATTTAAGCAATAAAATTAAAAATGCTTATAAAACATAAACCAAACGTTGGAGGTGGTCATTTCTTCATGCGCAGTGATAAACTCGGCACTCTAAAGCACCCGAGAGCGTTTTTTTCGATGCCAACCTAACCAGAGTGACGGGAGCGGCACAATTCAGAAAAAGTGCTCAGCTCGCCGAGAAAATGCGATTCAAGCAATAAAATTAAAAATGCTTATTAAACATAAACCAAACGTTGGAGGTGGTCATTTCTTCATGCGCAGTGAATAACTCGGCACTCTAAAGCACCCGAGAGCGTTTTTTTCGATGCCAACCTAACCAGAGTGACGGGAGCGGCACAATTCAGAAAAAGTGCTCAGCTCGCCGAGAAAATGCGATTTAAGCAATAAAATTAAAAATGCTTATAAAACATAAACCAAACGTTGGAGGTGGTCATTTCTTAATGCGCAGTAATAAACTCGGCACTCTAAAGCACCCGAGAGCGTTTTTTTCGATGCCAACCTAACCAGAGTGACGGGAGCGGCACAATTCAGAAAAAGTGCTCAGCTCGCCGAGAAAATGCGATTTAAGCAATAAAATTAAAAATGCTTATAAAACATAAACCAAACGTTGGAGGTGGTCATTTCTTAATGCGCAGTAATAAACTCGGCACTCTAAAGCACCCGAGAGCGTTTTTTTCGATGCCAACCTAACCAGAGTGACGGGAGCGGCACAATTCAGAAAAAGTGCTCAGCTCGCCGAGAAAATGCGATTTAAGCAATAAAATTAAAAATGCTTATAAAACATAAACCAAACGTTGGAGGTGGTCATTTCTTAATGCGCAGTAATAAACTCGGCACTCTAAAGCACCCGAGAGCGTTTTTTTCGATGCCAACCTAACCAGAGTGACGGGAGCGGCACAATTCAGAAAAAGCGCTCAGCTCGCCGAGAAAATGCGATTTAAGCAATAAAATTAAAAATGCTTATAAAACATAAACCAAACGTTGGAGGTGGTCATTTCCTAATGCGCAGTAATAAACTCGGCACTCTAAAGCACCCGAGAGCGTTTTTTTCGATGCCAACCTAACCAGAGTGACGGGAGCGGCACAATTCAGAAAAAGTGCTCAGCTCGCCGAGAAAATGCGATTTAAGCAATAAAATTAAAAATGCTTATAAAACATAAACCAAACGTTGGAGGTGGTCATTTCTTAATGCGCAGTAATAAACTCGGCACTCTAGAGCACCCGAGAGCGTTTTTTTCGATGCCAACCTAACCAGAGTGACGGGAGCGGCACAATTCAGAAAAAGTGCTCAGCTCGCCGAGAAAATGCGATTTAAGCAATAAAATTAAAAATGCTTATAAAACATAAACCAAACGTTGGAGGTGGTCATTTCTCAATGCGCAGTAATAAACTCGGCACTCTAAAGCACCCGAGAGCGTTTTTTTCGATGCCAACCTAACCAGAGTGACGGGAGCGGCACAATTCAGAAAAAGTGCTCAGCTCGCCGAGAAAATGCGATTCAAGCAATAAAATTAAAAATGCTTATAAAACATAAACCAAACGTTGGAGGTGGTCATTTCTTAATGCGCAGTAATAAACTCGGCACTCTAAAGCACCCGAGAGCGTTTTTTTCGATGCCAACCTAACCAGAGTGACGGGAGCGGCACAATTCAGAAAAAGCGCTCAGCTCGCCGAGAAAATGCGATTTAAGCAATAAAATTAAAAATGCTTATAAAACATAAACCAAACGTTGGAGGTGGTCATTTCTTCATGCGCAGTGATAAACTCGGCACTCTAAAGCACCCGAGAGCGTTTTTTTCGATGCCAACCTAACCAGAGTGACGGGAGCGGCACAATTCAGAAAAAGTGCTCAGCTCGCCGAGAAAATGCGATTCAAGCAATAAAATTAAAAATGCTTATTAAACATAAACCAAACGTTGGAGGTGGTCATTTCTTCATGCGCAGTGAATAACTCGGCACTCTAAAGCACCCGAGAGCGTTTTTTTCGATGCCAACCTAACCAGAGTGACGGGAGCGGCACAATTCAGAAAAAGTGCTCAGCTCGCCGAGAAAATGCAATTTAAGCAATAAAATTAAAAATGCTTATAAAACATAAACCAAACGTTGGAGGTGGTCATTTCTTAATGCGCAGTAATAAACTCGGCACTCTAAAGCACCCGAGAGCGTTTTTTTCGATGCCTACCTACAGAGTGACGGGAGCGGCACAATTCAGAAAAAGTGCTCAGCTCGCCGAGAAAATGCGATTTAAGCAATAAAATTAAAAATGCTTATTAAACATAAACCAAACGTTGGAGGTGGTCATTTCTTAATGCGCAGTGAATAACTCGGCACTCTAAAGCACCCGAGAGCGTTTTTTTCGATGCCAACCTAACCAGAGTGACGGGAGCGGCACAATTCAGAAAAAGCGCTCAGCTCGCCGAGAAAATGCGATTTAAGCAATAAAATTAAAAATGCTTATTAAACATAAACCAAACATTGGAGGTGGTCATTTCTTCATGCGCAGTGAATAACTCGGCACTCTAAACACCGAGAGCGTTTTTTTTCGATGCCAACCTAACCAGAGTGACGGGAGCGGCACAATTCAGAAAAAGTGCTCAGCTCGCCGAGAAAATGCGATTTAAGCAATAAAATTAAAAATGCTTATAAAACATAAACCAAACGTTGGAGGTGGTCATTTCTTAATGCGCAGTAATAAACTCGGCACTCTAGAGCACCCGAGAGCGTTTTTTTTCGATGCCAACCTAACCAGAGTGACGGGAGCGGCACAATTCAGAAAAAGTGCTCAGCTCGCCGAGAAAATGCGATTTAAGCAATAAAATTAAAAATGCTTATAAAACATAAACCAAACGTTGGAAGTTGTCATTTCTTCATGCGCAGTGATAAACTCGGCACTCTAAAGCACCCGAGAGCGTTTTGTTCGATGCCAACCTAACCAGAGTTACGGGAGCGGCACAATTCAGAAAAAGCGCTCAGCTCGCCGAGAAAATGCGATTTAAGCAATAAAATTAAAATGCTTATAAAACATAAACCAAACGTTGGAGGTGGTCATTTCTTCATGCGCAGTGATAAACTCGGCACTCTAAAGCACCCGAGAGCGTTTTTTTCGATGCCAACCTAACCAGAGTGACGGGAGCGGAACAATTCAGAAAAAGCGCTCAGCTCGCCGAGAAAATGCGATTTAAGCAATAAAATTAAAAATGCTTATAAAACATAAACCAAACGTTGGAGGTGGTCATTTCTTCATGCGCAGTGATAAACTCGGCACTCTAAAGCACCCGAGAGCGTTTTTTTCGATGCCAACCTAACCAGAGTGACGGGAGCGGCACAATTCAGAAAAAGTGCTCAGCTCGCCGAGAAAATGCGATTTAAGCAATAAAATTAAAAATGCTTATAAAACATAAACCAAACGTTGGAGGTGGTCATTTCTTCATGCGCAGTGAATAACTCGGCACTCTAAAGCACCCGAGAGCGTTTTTTTCGATGCCAACCTAACCAGAGTGACGGGAGCGGCACAATTCAGAAAAAGTGCTCAGCTCGCCGAGAAAATGCGATTTAAGCAATAAAATTAAAAATGCTTATAAAACATAAACCAAACGTTGGAGGTGGTCATTTCTTAATGCGCAGTAATAAACTCGGCACTCTAAAGCACCCGTGAGCGTTTTTTTCGATGCCAACCTAACCAGAGTGACGGGAGCGGCACAATTCAGAAAAAGTGCTCAGCTCGCCGAGAAAATGCGATTTAAGCAATAAAATTAAAAATGCTTATAAAACATAAACCAAACGTTGGAGGTGGTCATTTCTTCATGCGCAGTGATAAAGTCGGCACTCTAAAGCACCCGAGAGCGTTTTTTTCGATGCCAACCTAACCAGAGTGACGGGAGCGGCACAATTCAGAAAAAGTGCTCAGCTCGCCGAGAAAATGCGATTTAAGCAATAAAATTAAAAATGCTTATTAAACATAAACCAAACGTTGGAGGTGGTCATTTCTTCATGCGCAGTGATAAACTCGGCACTCTAAAGCACCCGAGAGCGTTTTTTTCGATGCCAACCTAACCAGAGTGACGGGAGCGGCACAATTCAGAAAAAGTGCTCAGCTCGCCGAGAAAATGCGATTTAAGCAATAAAATTAAAAATGCTTATAAAACATAAACCAAACGTTGGAGGTGGTCATTTCTTCATGCGCAGTGAATAACTCGGCACTCTAAAGCACCCGAGAGCGTTTTTTTCGATGCCAACCTAACCAGAGTGACGGGAGCGGCACAATTCAGAAAAAGCGCTCAGCTCGCCGAGAAAATGCGATTTAAGCAATAAAATTAAAAATGCTTATTAAACATAAACCAAACGTTGGAGGTGGTCATTTCTTCATGCGCAGTGAATAACTCGGCACTCTAAAGCACCCGAGAGCGTTTTTTTCGATGCCAACCTAACCAGAGTGACGGGAGCGGCACAATTCAGAAAAAGCGCTCAGCTCGCCGAGAAAATGCGATTTAAGCAATAAAATTAAAAATGCTTATAAAACATAAACCAAACGTTGGAGGTGGTCATTTCTTCATGCGCAGTGATAAACTCGGCACTCTAAAGCACCCGAGAGCGTTTTTTTCGATGCCAACCTAACCAGAGTGACGGGAGCGGCACAATTCAGAAAAAGTGCTCAGCTCGCCGAGAAAATACGATTTAAGCAATAAAATTAAAAATGCTTATAAAACATAAACCAAACGTTGGAGGTGGTCATTTCTTCATGCGCAGTGAATAACTCGGCACTCTAAAGCACCCGAGAGCGTTTTTTTCGATGCCAACCTAACCAGAGTGACGGGAGCGGCACAATTCAGAAGAAGTGCTCAGCTCGCCGAGAAAATGCGATTTAAGCAATAAAATTAAAAATGCTTATAAAACATAACCCAAACGTTGGAGGTGGTCATTTCTTAATGCGCAGTAATAAACTCGGCACTCTAGAGCACCCGAGAGCGTTTTTTTCGATGCCAACCTAACCAGAGTGACGGGAGCGGCACAATTCAGAAAAAGTGCTCAGCTCGCCGAGAAAATGCGATTTAAGCAATAAAATTAAAAATGCTTATAAAACATAAACCAAACGTTGGAAGTGGTCATTTCTTCATGCGCAGTGATAAACTCGGCACTCTAAAGCACCCGAGAGCGTTTTTTTCGATGCCAACCTAACCAGAGTTACGGGAGCGGCACAATTCAGAAAAAGCGCTCAGCTCGCCGAGAAAATGCGATTTAAGCAATAAAATTAAAAATGCTTATAAAACATAAACCAAACGTTGGAGGTGGTCATTTCTTCATGCGCAGTGATAAACTCGGCACTCTAAAGCACCCGAGAGCGTTTTTTTCGATGCCAACCTAACCAGAGTGACGGGAGCGGCACAATTCAGAAAAAGCGCTCAGCTCGCCGAGAAAATGCGATTTAAGCAATAAAATTAAAAATGCTTATAAAACATAAACCAAACGTTGGAGGTGGTCATTTCTTCATGCGCAGTGATAAAGTCGGCACTCTAAAGCACCCGAGAGCGTTTTTTTCGATGCCAACCTAACCAGAGTGACGGGAGCGGCACAATTCAGAAAAAGTGCTCAGCTCGCCGAGAAAATGCGATTTAAGCAATAAAATTAAAAATGCTTATTAAACATAAACCAAACGTTGGAGGTGGTCATTTCTTCATGCGCAGTGATAAACTCGGCACTCTAAAGCACCCGAGAGCGTTTTTTTCGATGCCAACCTAACCAGAGTGACGGGAGCGGCACAATTCAGAAAAAGTGCTCAGCTCGCCGAGAAAATGCGATTTAAGCAATAAAATTAAAAATGCTTATAAAACATAAACCAAACGTTGGAGGTGGTCATTTCTTCATGCGCAGTGAATAACTCGGCACTCTAAAGCACCCGAGAGCGTTTTTTTTCGATGCCAACCTAACCAGAGTGACGGGAGCGGCACAATTCAGAAAAAGTGCTCAGCTCGCCGAGAAAATGCGATTTAAGCAATAAAATTAAAAATGCTTATAAAACATAAACCAAACGTTGGAGGTGGTCATTTCTTAATGCGCAGTAATAAACTCGGCACTCTAGAGCACCCGAGAGCGTTTTTTTCGATGCCAACCTAACCAGAGTGACGGGAGCGGCACAATTCAGAAAAAGTGCTCAGCTCGCCGAGAAAATGCGATTTAAGCAATAAAATTAAAAATGCTTATAAAACATAAAACAAACGTTGGAAGTGGTCATTTCTTCATGCGCAGTGATAAACTCGGCACTCTAAAGCACCCGAGAGCGTTTTTTTCGATGCCAACCTAACCAGAGTTACGGGAGCGGCACAATTCAGAAAAAGCGCTCAGCTCGCCGAGAAAATGCGATTCAAGCAATAAAATTAAAAATGCTTATAAAACATAAACCAAACGTTGGAAGTGGTCATTTCTTCATGCGCAGTGATAAACTCGGCACTCTAAAGCACCCGAGAGCGTTTTTTTCGATGCCAACCTAACCAGAGTTACGGGAGCGGCACAATTCAGAAAAAGCGCTCAGCTCGCCGAGAAAATGCGATTTAAGCAATAAAATTAAAAATGCTTATTAAACATAAACCAAACGTTGGAGGTGGTCATTTCTTCATGCGCAGTATATAACTCGGCACTCAAAAGCACCCGAGAGCATTTTTTTCGATGCCAACCTAACCAGAGTGACGGGAGCGGCACAATTCAGAAAAAGCGCTCAGCTCGCCGAGAAAATGCGATTTAAGCAATAAAATTAAAAATGCTTATAAAACATAAACCAAACGTTGGAGGTGGTCATTTCTTAATGCGCAGTAATAAACTCGGCACTCTAAAGCACCCGAGAGTGTTTTTTTCGATGCCAACCTAACCAGAGTGACGGGAGCGGCACAATTCAGAAAAAGTGCTCAGCTCGCCGAGAAAATGCGATTTAAGCAATAAAATTAAAAATGCTTATAAAACATAAACCAAACGTTGGAGGTGGTCATTTCTCAATGCCCAGTAATAAACTCGGCACTCTAAAGCACCCGAGAGCGTTTTTTTCGATGCCAACCTAACCAGAGTGACGGGAGCGGCACAATTCAGAAAAAGTGCTCAGCTCACCGAGAAAATGCGATTTAAGCAATAAAATTAAAAATGCTTATAAAACATAAACCAAACGTTGGAGGTGGTCATTTCTTAATGCGCAGTAATAAACTCGGCACTCTAAAGCACCCGAGAGCGTTTTTTTCGATGCCAACCTAACCAGAGTGACGGGAGCGGCACAATTCAGAAAAAGCGCTCAGCTCGCCGAGAAAATGCGATTTAAGCAATAAAATTAAAAATGCTTATAAAACATAAACCAAACGTTGGAGGTGGTCATTTCCTAATGCGCAGTAATAAACTCGGCACTCTAAAGCACCCGAGAGCGTTTTTTTCGATGCCAACCTAACCAGAGTGACGGGAGCGGCACAATTCAGAAAAAGTGCTCAGCTCGCCGAGAAAATGCGATTTAAGCAATAAAATTAAAAATGCTTATTAAACATAAACCAAACGTTGGAGGTGGTCATTTCTTCATGCGCAGTGAATAACTCGGCACTCTAAAGCACCCGAGAGCGTTTTTTTCGATGCCAACCTAACCAGAGTGACGGGAGCGGCACAATTCAGAAAAAGCGCTCAGCTCGCCGAGAAAATGCGATTTAGCAATAAAATTAAAAATGCTTATTAAACATAAACCAAACATTGGAGGTGGTCATTTCTTCATGCGCAGTGAATAACTCGGCACTCTAAAGCACCCGAGAGCGTTTTTTTCGATGCCAACCTAACCAGAGTGACGGGAGCGGCACAATTCAGAAAAAGCGCTCAGCTCGCCGAGAAAATGCGATTTAAGCAATAAAATTAAAAATGCTTATAAAACATAAACCAAACGTTGGAGGTGGTCATTTCTTCATGCGCAGTGATAAACTCGGCACTCTAAAGCACCCGAGAGCGTTTTTTTCGATGCCAACCTAACCAGAGTGACGGGAGAGGCACAATTCAGAAAAAGTGCTCAGCTCGCCGAGAAAATGCGATTTAAGCAATAAAATTAAAAATGCTTATAAAACATAAACCAAACGTTGGAGGTGGTCATTTCTTCATGCGCAGTGAATAACTCGGCACTCTAAAGCACCCGAGAGCGTTTTTTTCGATGCCAACCTAACCAGAGTGACGGGAGCGGCACAATTCAGAAAAAGTGCTCAGCTCGCCGAGAAAATGCGATTTAAGCAATAAAATTAAAAATGCTTATAAAACATAAACCAAACGTTGGAGGTGGTCATTTCTTAATGCGCAGTAATAAACTCGGCACTCTAGAGCACCCGAGAGCGTTTTTTTCGATGCCAACCTAACCAGAGTGACGGGAGCGGCACAATTCAGAAAAAGTGCTCAGCTCGCCGAGAAAATGCGATTTAAGCAATAAAATTAAAAATGCTTATAAAACATAAACCAAACGTTGGAAGTGGTCATTTCTTCATGCGCAGTGATAAACTCGGCACTCTAAAGCACCCGAGAGCGTTTTGTTCGATGCCAACCTAACCAGAGTTACGGGAGCGGCACAATTCAGAAAAAGCGCTCAGCTCGCCGAGAAAATGCGATTTAAGCAATAAAATTAAAAATGCTTATAAAACATAAACCAAACGTTGGAGGTGGTCATTTCTTCATGCGCAGTGATAAACTCGGCACTCTAAAGCACCCGAGAGCGTTTTTTTCGATGCCAACCTAACCAGAGTGACGGGAGCGGAACAATTCAGAAAAAGCGCTCAGCTCGCCGAGAAAATGCGATTTAAGCAATAAAATTAAAAATGCTTATAAAACATAAACCAAACGTTGGAGGTGGTCATTTCTTCATGCGCAGTGATAAACTCGGCACTCTAAAGCACCCGAGAGCGTTTTTTTCGATGCCAACCTAACCAGAGTGACGGGAGCGGCACAATTCAGAAAAAGTGCTCAGCTCGCCGAGAAAATGCGATTTAAGCAATAAAATTAAAAATGCTTATAAAACATAAACCAAACGTTGGAGGTGGTCATTTCTTCATGCGCAGTGAATAACTCGGAACTCTAAAGCACCCGAGAGCGTTTTTTTCGATGCCAACCTAACCAGAGTGACGGGAGCGGCACAATTCAGAAAAAGTGCTCAGCTCGCCGAGAAAATGCGATTTAAGCAATAAAATTAAAAATGCTTATAAAACATAAACCAAACGTTGGAGGTGGTCATTTCTTAATGCGCAGTAATAAACTCGGCACTCTAAAGCACCCGTGAGCGTTTTTTTCGATGCCAACCTAACCAGAGTGACGGGAGCGGCACAATTCAGAAAAAGTGCTCAGCTCGCCGAGAAAATGCGATTTAAGCAATAAAATTAAAAATGCTTATAAAACATAAACCAAACGTTGGAGGTGGTCATTTCTTCATGCGCAGTGATAAAGTCGGCACTCTAAAGCACCCGAGAGCGTTTTTTTCGATGCCAACCTAACCAGAGTGACGGGAGCGGCACAATTCAGAAAAAGTGCTCAGCTCGCCGAGAAAATGCGATTTAAGCAATAAAATTAAAAATGCTTATTAAACATAAACCAAACGTTGGAGGTGGTCATTTCTTCATGCGCAGTGATAAACTCGGCACTCTAAAGCACCCGAGAGCGTTTTTTTCGATGCCAACCTAACCAGAGTGACGGGAGCGGCACAATTCAGAAAAAGTGCTCAGCTCGCCGAGAAAATGCGATTTAAGCAATAAAATTAAAAATGCTTATAAAACATAAACCAAACGTTGGAGGTGGTCATTTCTTAATGCGCAGTAATAAACTCGGCACTCTAAAGCACCCGAGAGCGTTTTTTTCGATGCCAACCTAACCAGAGTGACGGGAGCGGCACAATTCAGAAAAAGTGCTCAGCTCGCCGAGAAAATGCGATTTAAGCAATAAAATTAAAAATGCTTATTAAACATAAACCAAACGTTGGAGGTGGTCATTTCTTCATGCGCAGTGAATAACTCGGCACTCTAAAGCACCCGAGAGCGTTTTTTTCGATGCCAACCTAACCAGAGTGACGGGAGCGGCACAATTCAGAAAAAGCGCTCAGCTCGCCGAGAAAATGCGATTTAAGCAATAAAATTAAAAATGCTTATAAAACATAAACCAAACGTTGGAGGTGGTCATTTCTTCATGCGCAGTGATAAACTCGGCACTCTAAAGCACCCGAGAGCGTTTTTTTCGATGCCAACCTAACCAGAGTGACGGGAGCGGCACAATTCAGAAAAAGTGCTCAGCTCGCCGAGAAAATGCGATTTAAGCAATAAAATAAAAAATGCTTATAAAACATAAACCAAACGTTGGAGGTGGTCATTTCTTCATGCGCAGTGAATAACTCGGCACTCTAAAGCACCCGAGAGCGTTTTTTTCGATGCCAACCTAACCAGAGTGACGGGAGCGGCACAATTCAGAAAAAGTGCTCAGCTCGCCGAGAAAATGCGATTTAAGCAATAAAATTAAAAATGCTTATAAAACATAAACCAAACGTTGGAGGTGGTCATTTCTTAATGCGCAGTAATAAACTCGGCACTCTAGAGCACCCGAGAGCGTTTTTTTCGATGCCAACCTAACCAGAGTGACGGGAGCGGCACAATTCAGAAAAAGTGCTCAGCTCGCCGAGAAAATGCGATTTAAGCAATAAAATTAAAAATGCTTATAAAACATAAACCAAACGTTGGAAGTGGTCATTTCTTCATGCGCAGTGATAAACTCGGCACTCTAAAGCACCCGAGAGCGTTTTTTTCGATGCCAACCTAACCAGAGTTACGGGAGCGGCACAATTCAGAAAAAGCGCTCAGCTCGCCGAGAAAATGCGATTTAAGCTATAAAATTAAAAATGCTTATAAAACATAAACCAAACGTTGGAAGTGGTCATTTCTTCATGCGCAGTGATAAACTCGGCACTCTAAAGCACCCGAGAGCGTTTTTTTCGATGCCAACCTAACCAGAGTTACGGGAGCGGCACAATTCAGAAAAAGCGCTCAGCTCGCCGAGAAAATGCGATTTAAGCAATAAAATTAAAAATGCTTATTAAACATAAACCAAACGTTGGAGGTGGTCATTTCTTCATGCGCAGTGATAAACTCGGCACTCAAAAGCACCCGAGAGCGTTTTTTTCGATGCCAACCTAACCAGAGTGACGGGAGCGGCACAATTCAGAAAAAGTGCTCAGCTCGCCGAGAAAATGCGATTTAAGCAATAAAATTAAAAATGCTTATAAAACATAAACCAAACGTTGGAGGTGGTCATTTCTTCATGCGCAGTGAATAACTCGGCACTCTAAAGCACCCGAGAGCGTTTTTTCCGATGCCAACCTAACCAGAGTGACGGGAGCGGCACAATTCAGAAAAAGTGCTCAGCTCGCCGAGAAAATGCGATTTAAGCAATACAATTAAAAATGCTTATAAAACATAAACCAAACGTTGGAGGTGGTCATTTCTTAATGCGCAGTAATAAACTCGGCACTCTAGAGCACCCGAGAGCGTTTTTTTCGATGCCAACCTAACCAGAGTGACGGGAGCGGCACAATTCAGAAAAAGTGCTCAGCTCGCCGAGAAAATGCGATTTAAGCAATAAAATTAAAAATGCTTATAAAACATAAACCAAACGTTGGAAGTGGTCATTTCTTCATGCGCAGTGATAAACTCGGCACTCTAAAGCACCCGAGAGCGTATTTTCGATGCCAACCTAACCAGAGTTACGGGAGCGGCACAATTCAGAAAAAGCGCTCAGCTCGCCGAGAAAATGCGATTTAAGCAATAAAATTAAAAATGCTTATAAAACATAAACCAAACGTTGGAAGTGGTCATTTCTTCATGCGCAGTGATAAACTCGGCACTCTAAAGCACCCGAGAGCGTTTTTTTCGATGCCAACCTAACCAGAGTTACGGGAGCGGCACAATTCAGAAAAAGCGCTCAGCTCGCCGAGAAAATGCGATTTAAGCAATAAAATTAAAAATGCTTATAAAACATAAACCAAACGTTGGAGGTGGTCATTTCTTCATGCGCAGTGATAAACTCGGCACTCTAAAGCACCCGAGAGCGTTTTTTTCGATGCCAACCTAACCAGAGTGACGGGAGCGGCACAATTCAGAAAAAGCGCTCAGCTCGCCGAGAAAATGCGATTTAAGCAATAAAATTAAAAATGCTTATAAAACATAAACCAAACGTTGGAGGTGATCATTTCTTCATGCGCAGTGATAAACTCGGCACTCTAAAGCACCCGAGAGCGTTTTTTTCGATGCCAACCTAACCAGAGTGACGGGAGCGGCACAATTCAGAAAAAGTGCTCAGCTCGCCGAGAAAATGCGATTTAAGCAATAAAATTAAAAATGCTTATAAAACATAAACCAAACGTTGGAGGTGGTCATTTCTCCATGCGCAGTGAATAACTCGGCACTCTAAAGCACCCGAGAGCGTTTTTTTCGATGCCAACCTAACCAGAGTGACGGGAGCGGCACAATTCAGAAAAAGTGCTCAGCTCGCCGAGAAAATGCGATTTAAGCAATAAAATTAAAAATGCTTATAAAACATAAACCAAACGTTGGAGGTGGTCATTTCTTAATGCGCAGTAATAAACTCGGCACTCTAAAGCACCCGTGAGCGTTTTTTTCGATGCCAACCTAACCAGAGTGACGGGACGGCACAATTCAGAAAAAGTGCTCAGCTCGCCGAGAAAATGCGATTTAAGCAATAAAATTAAAAATGCTTATAAAACATAAACCAAACGTTGGAGGTGGTCATTTCTTAATGCGCAGTAATAAACTCGGCACTCTAAAGCACCCGAGAGCGTTTTTTTTCGATGCCAACCTAACCAGAGTGACGGGAGCGGCACAATTCAGAAAAAGTGCTCAGCTCGCCGAGAAAATGCGATTTAAGCAATAAAATTAAAAATGCTTATAAAACATAAACCAAACGTTGGAGGTGGTCATTTCTTAATGCGCAGTAATAAACTCGGCACTCTAAAGCACCCGAGAGCGTTTTTTTCGATGCCAACCTAACCAGAGTGACGGGAGCGGCACAATTCAGAAAAAGCGCTCAGCTCGCCGAGAAAATGCGATTTAAGCAATAAAATTAAAAATGCTTATAAAACATAAACCAAACGTTGGAGGTGGTCATTTCTCCATGCGCAGTGAATAACTCGGCACTCTAAAGCACCCGAGAGCGTTTTTTTCGATGCCAACCTAACCAGAGTGACGGGAGCGGCACAATTCAGAAAAAATGCTCAGCTCGCCGAGAAAATGCGATTTAAGCAATAAAATTAAAAATGCTTATAAAACATAAACCAAACGTTGGAGGTGGTCATTTCTTAATGCGCAGTAATAAACTCGGCACTCTAAAGCACCCGAGAGCGTTTTTTTCGATGCCAACCTAACCAGAGTGACGGGAGCGGCACAATTCAGAAAAAGCGCTCAGCTCGCCGAGAAAATGCGATTTAAGCAATAAAATTAAAAATGCTTATAAAACATAAACCAAACGTTGGAGGTGGTCATTTCTTAATGCGCAGTAATAAACTCGGCACTCTAAAGCACCCGAGAGCGTTTTTTTCGATGCCAACCTAACCAGAGTGACGGGAGCGGCACAATTCAGAAAAAGTGCTCAGCTCGCCGAGAAAATGCGATTTAAGCAATAAAATTAAAAATGCTTATTAAACATAAACCAAACGTTGGAGGTTGTCATTTCTTCATGCGCAGTGAATAACTCGGCACTCTAAAGCACCCGAGAGCGTTTTTTTCGATGCCAACCTAACCAGAGTGACGGGAGCGGCACAATTCAGAAAAAGCGCTCAGCTCGCCGAGAAAATGCGATTTAAGTAATAAAATTAAAAATGCTTATTAAACATAAACCAAACGTTGGAGGTGGTCATTTCTTCATGCGCAGTGATAAACTCGGCACTCTAAAGCACCCGAGAGCGTTTTTTTCGATGCCAACCTAACCAGAGTGACGGGAGCGGCACAATTCAGAAAAAGCGCTCAGCTCGCCGAGAAAATGCGATTTAAGCAATAAAATTAAAAATGCTTATAAAACATAAACCAAACGTTGGAGGTGGTCATTTCTTCATGCGCAGTGATAAACTCGGCACTCTAAAGCACCCGAGAGCGTTTTTTTCGATGCCAACCTAACCAGAGTGACGGGAGCGGCACAATTCAGAAAAAGTGCTCAGCTCGCCGAGAAAATGCGATTTAAGCAATAAAATTAAAAATGCTTATAAAACATAAACCAAACGTTGGAGGTGGTCATTTCTTCATGCGCAGTGATAAACTCGGCACTCTAAAGCACCCGAGAGCGTTTTTTTCGACGCCAACCTAACCAGAGTGACGGGAGCGGCACAATTCAGAAAAAGTGCTCAGCTCGCCGAGAAAATGCGATTCAAGCAATAAAATTAAAAATGCTTATTAAACATAAACCAAACGTTGGAGGTGGTCATTTCTTCATGCGCAGTGAATAACTCGGCACTCTAAAGCACCCGAGAGCGTTTTTTTCGATGCCAACCTAACCAGAGTGACGGGAGCGGCGCAATTCAGAAAAAGTGCTCAGCTCGCCGAGAAAATGCGATTTAAGCAATAAAATTAAAAATGCTTATAAAACATAAACCAAACGTTGGAGGTGGTCATTTCTTAATGCGCAGTAATAAACTCGGCACTCTAAAGCACCCGAGAGCGTTTTTTTCGATGCCAACCTAACCAGAGTGACGGGAGCGGCACAATTCAGAAAAAGTGCTCAGCTCGCCGAGAAAATGCGATTTAAGCAATAAAATTAAAAATGCTTATAAAACATAAACCAAACGTTGGAGGTGGTCATTTCTTAATGCGCAGTAATAAACTCGGCACTCTAAAGCACCCGAGAGCGTTTTTTTCGATGCCAACCTAACCAGAGTGACGGGAGCGGCACAATTCAGAAAAAGTGCTCAGCTCGCCGAGAAAATGCGATTTAAGCAATAAAATTAAAAATGCTTATAAAACATAAACCAAACGTTGGAGGTGGTCATTTCTTAATGCGCAGTAATAAACTCGGCACTCTAGAGCACCCGAGAGCGTTTTTTTCGATGCCAACCTAACCAGAGTGACGGGAGCGGCACAATTCAGAAAAGTGCTCAGCTCGCCGAGAAAATGCGATTTAAGCAATAAAATTAAAAATGCTTATAAAACATAAACCAAACGTTGGAAGTGGTCATTTCTTCATGCGCAGTGATAAACTCGGCACTCTAAAGCACCCGAGAGCGTTTTTTTCGATGCCAACCTAACCAGAGTTACGGGAGCGGCACAATTCAGAAAAAGCGCTCAGCTCGCCGAGAAAATGCGATTTAAGCAATAAAATTAAAAATGCTTATAAAACATAAACCAAACGTTGGAGGTGGTCATTTCTTCATGCGCAGTGATAAACTCGGCACTCTAAAGCACCCGAGATTGTTTTTTTCGATGCCAACCTAACCAGAGTGACGGGAGCGGCACAATTCAGAAAAAGCGCTCAGCTCGCCGAGAAAATGCGATTTAAGCAATAAAATTAAAAATGCTTATAAAACATAAACCAAACGTTGGAGGTGGTCATTTCTTAATGCGCAGTAATAAACTCGGCACTCTAAAGCACCCGAGAGCGTTTTTTTCGATGCCAACCTAACCAGAGTGACGGGAGCGGCACAATTCAGAAAAAGTGCTCAGCTCGCCGAGAAAATGCGATTTAAGCAATAAAATTAAAAATGCTTATAAAACATAAACCAAACGTTGGAGGTGGTCATTTCCTAATGCGCAGTAATAAACTCGGCACTCTAAAGCACCCGAGAGCGTTTTTTTCGATGCCAACCTAACCAGAGTGACGGGAGCGGCACAATTCAGAAAAAGTGCTCAGCTCGCCGAGAAAATGCGATTTAAGCAATAAAATTAAAAATGCTTATTAAACATAAACCAAACGTTGGAGGTGGTCATTTCTTCATGCGCAGTGAATAACTCGGCACTCTTAAGCACCCGAGAGCGTTTTTTTCGATGCCAACCTAACCAGAGTGACGGGAGCGGCACAATTCAGAAAAAGCGCTCAGCTCGCCGAGAAAATGCGATTTAAGCAATAAAATTAAAAATGCTTATTAAACATAAACCAAACATTGGAGGTGGTCATTTCTTCATGCGCAGTGAATAACTCGGCACTCTAAAGCACCCGAGAGCGTTTTTTTCGATGCCAACCTAACCAGAGTGACGGGAGCGGCACAATTCAGAAAAAGCGCTCAGCTCGCCGAGAAAAGGCGATTTAAGCAATAAAATTAAAAATGCTTATAAAACATAAACCAAACGTTGGAGGTGGTCATTTCTTCATGCGCAGTGATAAACTCGGCACTCTAAAGCACCCGAGAGCGTTTTTTTCGATGCCAACCTAACCAGAGTGACGGGAGCGGCACAATTCAGAAAAAGTGCTCAGCTCGCCGAGAAAATGCGATTTAAGCAATAAAATTAAAAATGCTTATAAAACATAAACCAAACGTTGGAGGTGGTCATTTCTTCATGCGCAGTGAATAACTCGGCACTCTAAAGCACCCGAGAGCGTTTTTTTCGATGCCAACCTAACCAGAGAGACGGGAGCGGCACAATTCAGAAAAAGTGCTCAGCTCGCCGAGAAAATGCGATTTAAGCAATAAAATTAAAAATGCTTATAAAACATAAACCAAACGTTGGAGGTGGTCATTTCTTAATGCGCAGTGAATAACTCGGCACTCTAAAGCACCCGAGAGCGTTTTTTTCGATGCCAACCTAACCAGAGTGACGGGAGCGGCACAATTCAGAAAAAGTGCTCAGCTCGCCGAGAAAATGCGATTTAAGCAATAAAATTAAAAATGCTTATAAAACATAAACCAAACGTTGGAGGTGGTCATTTCTTAATGCGCAGTAATAAACTCGGCACTCTAGAGCACCCGAGAGCGTTTTTTTCGATGCCAACCTAACCAGAGTGACGGGAGCGGCACAATTCAGAAAAAGTGCTCAGCTCGCCGAGAAAATGCGATTTAAGCAATAAAATTAAAAATGCTTATAAAACATAAACCAAACGTTGGAGGTGGTCATTTCTTCATGCGCAGTGATAAAGTCGGCACTCTAAAGCACCCGAGAGCGTTTTTTTCGATGCCAACCTAACCAGAGTGACGGGAGCGGCACAATTCAGAAAAAGTGTTCAGCTCGCCGAGAAAATGCGATTTAAGCAATAAAATTAAAAATGCTTATTAAACATAAACCAAACGTTGAAGGTGGTCATTTCTTCATGCGCAGTGATAAACTCGGCACTCTAAAGCACCCGAGAGCGTTTTTTTCGATGCCAACCTAACCAGAGTGACGGGAGCGGCACAATTCAGAAAAAGTGCTCAGCTCGCCGAGAAAATGCGATTTAAGCAATAAAATTAAAAATGCTTATAAAACATAAACCAAACGTTGGAGGTGGTCATTTCTTAATGCGCAGTAATAAACTCGGCACTCTAAAGCACCCGAGAGCGTTTTTTTCGATGCCAACCTAACCAGAGTGACGGGAGCGGCACAATTCAGAAAAAGTGCTCAGCTCGCCGAGAAAATGCGATTTAAGCAATAAAATTAAAAATGCTTATTAAACATAAACCAAACGTTGGAGGTGGTCATTTCTTCATGCGCAGTGAATAACTCGGCACTCTAAAGCACCCGAAAGCGTTTTTTTCGATGCCAACCTAACCAGAGTGACGGGAGCGGCACAATTCAGAAAAAGCGCTCAGCTCGCCGAGAAAATGCGATTTAAGCAATAAAATTAAAAATGCTTATAAAACATAAACCAAACGTTGGAGGTGGTCATTTCTTAATGCGCAGTAATAAACTCGGCACTCTAAAGCACCCGAGAGCGTTTTTTTCGATGCCAACCTAACCAGAGTGACGGGAGCGGCACAATTCAGAAAAAGTGCTCAGCTCGCCGAGAAAATGCGATTTAAGCAATAAAATTAAAAATGCTTATAAAACATAAACCAAACGTTGGAGGTGGTCATTTCTTCATGCGCAGTGATAAACTCGGCACTCTAAAGCACCCGAGAGCGTTTTTTTCGATGCCAACCTAACCAGAGTGACGGGAGCGGCACAATTCAGAAAAAGCGCTCAGCTCGCCGAGAAAATGCGATTTAAGCAATAAAATTAAAAATGCTTATAAAACATAAACCAAACGTTGGAGGTGGTCATTTCTTCATGCGCAGTGATAAATTCGGCACTCTAAAGCACCCGAGAGCGTTTTTTTCGATGCCAACCTAACCAGAGTGACGGGAGCGGCACAATTCAGAAAAAGTGCTCAGCTCGCCGAGAAAATGCGATTCAAGCAATAAAATTAAAAATGCTTATTAAACATAAACCAAACGTTGGAGGTGGTCATTTCTTCATGCGCAGTGAATAACTCGGCACTCTAAAGCACCCGAGAGCGTTTTTTTCGATGCCAACCTAACCAGAGTGACGGGAGCGGCACAATTCAGAAAAAGTGCTCAGCTCGCCGAGAAAATGCGATTTAAGCAATAAAATTAAAAATGCTTATAAAACATAAACCAAACGTTGGAGGTGGTCATTTCTTAATGCGCAGTAATAAACTCGGCACTCTAAAGCACCCGAGAGCGTTTTTTTCGATGCCAACCTAACCAGAGTGACGGGAGCGGCACAATTCAGAAAAAGTGCTCAGCTCGCCGAGAAAATGCGATTTAAGCAATAAAATTAAAAATGCTTATAAAACATAAACCAAACGTTGGAGGTGGTCATTTCTTAATGCGCAGTAATAAACTCGGCACTCTAAAGCACCCGAGAGCGTTTTTTTCGATGCCAACCTAACCAGAGTGACGGGAGCGGCACAATTCAGAAAAAGTGCTCAGCTCGCCGAGAAAATGCGATTTAAGCAATAAAATTAAAAATGCTTATTAAACATAAACCAAACGTTGGAGGTGGTCATTTCTTCATGCGCAGTGAATAACTCGGCACTCTAAAGCACCCGAGAGCGTTTTTTTCGATGCCAACCTAACCAGAGTGACGGGAGCGGCACAATTCAGAAAAAGCGCTCAGCTCGCCGAGAAAATGCGATTTAAGCAATAAAATTAAAAATGCTTATTAAACATAAACCAAACATTGGAGGTGGTCATTTCTTCATGCGCAGTGAATAACTCCGCACTCTAAAGCACCCGAGAGCGTTTTTTTCGATGCCAACCTAACCAGAGTGACGGGAGCGGCACAATTCAGAAAAAGCGCTCAGCTCGCCGAGAAAATGCGATTTAAGCAATAAAATTAAAAATGCTTATAAAACATAAACCAAACGTTGGAGGTGGTCATTTCTTCATGCGCAGTGAATAACTTGGCACTCTAAAGCACCCGAGAGCGTTTTTTTCGATGCCAACCTAACCAGAGTGACGGGAGCGGCACAATTCAGAGAAAGTGCTCAGCTCGCCGAGAAAATGCGATTTAAGCAATAAAATTAAAAATGCTTATAAAACATAAACCAAACGTTGGAGGTGGTCATTTCTTAATGCGCAGTAATAAACTCGGCACTCTAAAGCACCCGAGAGCGTTTTTTTCGATGCCAACCTAACCAGAGTGACGGGAGCGGCACAATTCAGAAAAAGTGCTCAGCTCGCCGAGAAAATGCGATTTAAGCAATAAAATTAAAAATGCTTATAAAACATAAACCAAACGTTGGAGGTGGTCATTTCTTAATGCGCAGTAATAAACTCGGCACTCTAGAGCACCCGAGAGCGTTTTTTTCGATGCCAACCTAACCAGAGTGACGGGAGCGGCACAATTCAGAAAAAGTGCTCAGCTCGCCGAGAAAATGCGATTTAAGCAATAAAATTAAAAATGCTTATAAAACATAAACCAAACGTTGGAAGTGGTCATTTCTTCATGCGCAGTGATAAACTCGGCACTCTAAAGCACCCGAGAGCGTTTTTTTCGATGCCAACCTAACCAGAGTTACGGGAGCGGCACAATTCAGAAAAAGCGCTCAGCTCGCCGAGAAAATGCGATTTAAGCAATAAAATTAAAAATGCTTATAAAACATAAACCAAACGTTGGAGGTGGTCATTTCTTCATGCGCAGTGATAAACTCGGCACTCTAAAGCACCCGAGAGCGTTTTTTTCGATGCCAACCTAACCAGAGTGACGGGAGCGGCACAATTCAGAAAAAGCGCTCAGCTCGCCGAGAAAATGCGATTTAAGCAATAAAATTAAAAATGCTTATAAAACATAAACCAAACGTTGGAGGTGGTCATTTCCTAATGCGCAGTAATAAACTCGGCACTCTAAAGCACCCGAGAGCGTTTTTTTCGATGCCAACCTAACCAGAGTGACGGGAGCGGCACAATTCAGAAAAAGTGCTCAGCTCGCCGAGAAAATGCGATTTAAGCAATAAAATTAAAAATGCTTATTAAACATAAACCAAACGTTGGAGGTGGTCATTTCTTCATGCGCAGTGAATAACTCGGCACTCTAAAGCACCCGAGAGCGTTTTTTTCGATGCCAACCTAACCAGAGTGACGGGAGCGGCACAATTCAGAAAAAGCGCTCAGCTCGCCGAGAAAATGCGATTTAAGCAATAAAATTAAAAATGCTTATTAAACATAAACCAAACATTGGAGGTGGTCATTTCTTCATGCGCAGTGAATAACTCGGCACTCTAAAGCACCCGAGAGCGTTTTTTTCGATGCCAACCTAACCAGAGTGACGGGAGCGGCACAATTCAGAAAAAGCGCTCAGCTCGCCGAGAAAAGGCGATTTAAGCAATAAAATTAAAAATGCTTATAAAACATAAACCAAACGTTGGAGGTGGTCATTTCTTCATGCGCAGTGATAAACTCGGCACTCTAAAGCACCCGAGAGCGTTTTTTTCGATGCCAACCTAACCGGAGTGACGGGAGCGGCACAATTCAGAAAAAGTGCTCAGCTCGCCGAGAAAATGCGATTTAAGCAATAAAATTAAAAATGCTTATAAAACATAAACCAAACGTTGGAGGTGGTCATTTCTTCATGCGCAGTGAATAACTCGGCACTCTAAAGCACCCGAGAGCGTTTTTTTCGATGCCAACCTAACCAGAGTGACGGGAGCGGCACAATTCAGAAAAAGTGCTCAGCTCGCCGAGAAAATGCGATTTAATTAATAAAATTAAAAATGCTTATAAAACATAAACCAAACGTTGGAGGTGGTCATTTCTTAATGCGCAGTAATAAACTCGGCACTCTAAAGCACCCGAGAGCGTTTTTTTCGATGCCAACCTAACCAGAGTGACGGGAGCGGCACAATTCAGAAAAAGTGCTCAGCTCGCCGAGAAAATGCGATTTAAGCAATAAAATTAAAAATGCTTATAAAACATAAACCAAACGTTGGAGGTGGTCATTTCTTCATGCGCAGTGATAAACTCGGCACTCTAAAGCACCCGAGAGCGTTTTTTTCGATGCCAACCTAACCAGAGTGACGGGAGCGGCACAATTCAGAAAAAGTGCTCAGCTCGCCGAGAAAATGCGATTTAAGCAATAAAATTAAAAATGCTTATAAAACATAAACCAAACGTTGGAGGTGGTCATTTCTTAATGCGCAGTAATAAACTCGGCACTCTAAAGCACCCGAGAGCGTTTTTTTCGATGCCAACCTAACCAGAGTGACGGAAGCGGCACAATTCAGAAAAAGTGCTCAGCTCGCCGAGAAAATGCGATTTAAGCAATAAAATTAAAAATGCTTATTAAACATAAACCAAACGTTGGAGGTGGTCATTTCTTCATGCGCAGTGAATAACTCGGCACTCTAAAGCACCCGAAAGCGTTTTTTTCGATGCCAACCTAACCAGAGTGACGGGACAGGCACAATTCAGAAAAAGCGCTCAGCTCGCCGAGAAAATGCGATTTAAGCAATAAAATTAAAAATGCTTATAAAACATAAACCAAACGTTGGAGGTGGTCATTTCTTCATGCGCAGTGATAAACTCGGCACTCTAAAGCACCCGAGAGCGTTTTTTTCGATGCCAACCTAACCAGAGTGACGGGAGCGGCACAATTCAGAAAAAGTGCTCAGCTCGCCGAGAAAATGCGATTTAAGCAATAAAATTAAAAATGCTTATAAAACATAAACCAAACGTTGGAGGTGGTCATTTCTTCATGCGCAGTGATAAACTCGGCACTCTAAAGCACCCGAGAGCGTTTTTTTCGATGCCAACCTAACCAGAGTGACGGGAGCGGCACAATTCAGAAAAAGCGCTCAGCTCGCCGAGAAAATGCGATTTAAGCAATAAAATTAAAAATGCTTATAAAACATAAACCAAACGTTGGAGGTGGTCATTTCTTAATGCGCAGTAATAAACTCGGCACTCTAAAGCACCCGAGAGCGTTTTTTTCGATGCCAACCTAACCAGAGTGACGGGAGCGGCACAATTCAGAAAAAGTGCTCAGCTCGCCGAGAAAATGCGATTTAAGCAATAAAATTAAAAATGCTTATTAAACATAAACCAAACGTTGGAGGTGGTCATTTCTTCATGCGCAGTGAATAACTCGGCACTCTAAAGCACCCGATAGCGTTTTTTTCGATGCCAACCTAACCAGAGTGACGGGAGCGGCACAATTCAGAAAAAGTGCTCAGCTCGCCGAGAAAATGCGATTTAAGCAATAAAATTAAAAATGCTTATAAAACATAAACCAAACGTTGGAGGTGGTCATTTCTTAATGCGCAGTAATAAACTCGGCACTCTAAAGCACCCGAGAGCGTTTTTTTCGATGCCAACCTAACCAGAGTGACGGGAGCGGCACAATTCAGAAAAAGTGCTCAGCTCGCCGAGAAAATGCGATTTAAGCAATAAAATTAAAAATGCTTATAAAACATAAACCAAACGTTGGAGGTGGTCATTTCTTCATGCGCAGTGATAAACTCGGCACTCTAAAGCACCCGAGAGCGTTTTTTTCGATGCCAACCTAACCAGAGTGACGGGAGCGGCACAATTCAGAAAAAGCGCTCAGCTCGCCGAGAAAATGCGATTTAAGCAATAAAATTAAAAATGCTTATAAAACATAAACCAAACGTTGGAGGTGGTCATTTCTTAATGCGCAGTAATAAACTCGGCACTCTAAAGCACCCGAGAGCGTTTTTTTCGATGCCAACCTAACCAGAGTGACGGGAGCGGCACAATTCAGAAAAAGTGCTCAGCTCGCCGAGAAAATGCGATTTAAGCAATAAAATTAAAAATGCTTATAAAACATAAACCAAACGTTGGAGGTGGTCATTTCTCAATGCGCAGTAATAAACTCGGCACTCTAAAGCACCCGAGAGCGTTTTTTTCGATGCCAACCTAACCAGAGTGACGGGAGCGGCACAATTCAGAAAAAGTGCTCAGCTCGCCGAGAAAATGCGATTTAAGCAATAAAATTAAAAATGCTTATAAAACATAAACCAAACGTTGGAGGTGGTCATTTCTTAATGCGCAGTAATAAACTCGGCACTCTAAAGCACCCGAGAGCGTTTTTTTCGATGCCAACCTAACCAGAGTGACGGGAGCGGCACAATTCAGAAAAAGCGCTCAGCTCGCCGAGAAAATGCGATTTAAGCTATAAAATTAAAAATGCTTATAAAACATAAACCAAACGTTGGAGGTGGTCATTTCCTAATGCGCAGTAATAAACTCGGCACTCTAAAGCACCCGAGAGCGTTTTTTTCGATGCCAACCTAACCAGAGTGACGGGAGCGGCACAATTCAGAAAAAGTGCTCAGCTCGCCGAGAAAATGCGATTTAAGCAATAAAATTAAAAATGCTTATTAAACATAAACCAAACGTTGGAGGTGGTCATTTCTTCATGCGCAGTGAATAACTCGGCACTCTAAAGCACCCGAGAGCGTTTTTTTCGATGCCAACCTAACCAGAGTGACGGGAGCGGCACAATTCAGAAAAAGCGCTCAGCTCGCCGAGAAAATGCGATTTAAGCAATAAAATTAAAAATGCTTATTAAACATAAACCAAACATTGGAGGTGGTCATTTCTTCATGCGCAGTGAATAACTCGGCACTCTAAAGCACCCGAGAGCGTTTTTTTCGATGCCAACCTAACCAGAGTGACGGGAGCGGCACAATTTAGAAAAAGCGCTCAGCTCGCCGAGAAAATGCGATTTAAGCAATAAAATTAAAAATGCTTATAAAACATAAACCAAACGTTGGAGGTGGTCATTTCTTCATGCGCAGTGATAAACTCGGCACTCTAAAGCACCCGAGAGCGTTTTTTTCGATGCCAACCTAACCAGAGTGACGGGAGCGGCACAATTCAGAAAAAGTGCTCAGCTCGCCGAGAAAATGCGATTTAAGCAATAAAATTAAAAATGCTTATAAAACATAAACCAAACGTTGGAGGTGGTCATTTCTTCATGCGCAGTGATAAACTCGGCACTCTAAAGCACCCGAGAGCGTTTTTGTCGATGCCAACCTAACAAGAGTGACGGGAGCGGCGCAATTCAGAAAAAGTGCTCAGCTCGCCGAGAAAATGCGATTTAAGCAATAAAATTAAAAATGCTTATAAAACATAAACCAAACGTTGGAGGTGGTAATTTCTTAATGCGCAGTAATAAACTCGGCACTCTAAAGCACCCGAGAGCGTTTTTTTCGATGCCAACCTAACCAGAGTGACGGGAGCGGCACAATTCAGAAGAAGTGCTCAGCTCGCCGAGAAAATGCGATTTAAGCAATAAAATTAAAAATGCTTATAAAACATAAACCAAACGTTGGAGGTGGTCATTTCTTAATGCGCAGTAATAAACTCGGCACTCTAGAGCACCCGAGAGCGTTTTTTTCGATGCCAACCTAACCAGAGTGACGGGAGCGGCACAATTCAGAAAAAGTGCTCAGCTCGCCGAGAAAATGCGATTTAAGCAATAAAATTAAAAATGCTTATAAAACATAAACCAAACGTTGGAAGTGGTCATTTCTTCATGCGCAGTGATAAACTCGGCACTCTAAAGCACCCGAGAGCGTTTTTTTCGATGCCAACCTAACCAGAGTTACGGGAGCGGCACAATTCAGAAAAAGCGCTCAGCTCGCCGAGAAAATGCGATTTAAGCAATAAAATTAAAAATGCTTATAAAACATAAACCAAACGTTGGAGGTGGTCATTTCTTCATGAGCAGTGATAAACTCGGCACTCTAAAGCACCCGAAAGCGTTTTTTTCGATGCCAACCTAACCAGAGTGACGGGAGCGGCACAATTCAGAAAAAGCGCTCAGCTCGCCGAGAAAATGCGATTTAAGCAATAAAATTAAAAATGCTTATAAAACATAAACCAAACGTTGGAGGTGGTCATTTCTTAATGCGCAGTAATAAACTCGGCACTCTAAAGCACCCGAGAGCGTTTTTTTCGATGCCAACCTAACCAGAGTTACGGGAGCGGCACAATTCAGAAAAAGTGCTCAGCTCGCCGAGAAAATGCGATTTAAGCAATAAAATTAAAAATGCTTATTAAACATAAACCAAACGTTGGAGGTGGTCATTTCTTCATGCGCAGTGAATAACTCGGCACTCTAAAGCACCCGAGAGCGTTTTTTTCGATGCCAACCTAACCAGAGTGACGGGAGCGGCACAATTCAGAAAAAGCGCTCAGCTCGCCGAGAAAATGCGATTTAAGCAATAAAATTAAAAATGCTTATAAAACATAAACCAAACGTTGGAGGTGGTCATTTCTTAATGCGCAGTAATAAACTCGGCACTCTAAAGCACCCGAGAGCGTTTTTTTCGATGCCAACCTAACCAGAGTGACGGGAGCGGCACAATTCAGAAAAAGTGCTCAGCTCGCCGAGAAAATGCGATTTAAGCAATAAAATTAAAAATGCTTCTAAAACATAAACCAAACGTTGGAGGTGGTCATTTCTTAATGCGCAGTAATAAACTCGGCACTCTAAAGCACCCGAGAGCGTTTTTTTCGATGCCAACCTAACCAGAGTGACGGGAGCGGCACAATTCAGAAAAAGTGCTCAGCTCGCCGAGAAAATGCGATTTAAGCAATAAAATTAAAAATGCTTATTAAACATAAACCAAACGTTGGAGGTGGTCATTTCTTCATGCGCAGTGAATAACTCGGCACTCTAAAGCACCCGATAGCGTTTTTTTCGATGCCAACCTAACCAGAGTGACGGGAGCGGCACAATTCAGAAAAAGTGCTCAGCTCGCCGAGAAAATGCGATTTAAGCAATAAAATTAAAAATGCTTATAAAACATAAACCAAACGTTGGAGGTGGTCATTTCTTAATGCGCAGTAATAAACTCGGCACTCTAAAGCACCCGAGAGCGTTTTTTTCGATGCCAACCTAACCAGAGTGACGGGAGCGGCACAATTCAGAAAAAGTGCTCAGCTCGCCGAGAAAATGCGATTTAAGCAATAAAATTAAAAATGCTTATTAAACATAAACCAAACGTTGGAGGTGGTCATTTCTTCATGCGCAGTGAATAACTCGGCACTCTAAAGCACCCGAGAGCGTTTTTTTCGATGCCAACCTAACCAGAGTGACGGGAGCGGCACAATTCAGAAAAAGCGCTCAGCTCGCCGAGAAAATGCGATTTAAGCAATAAAATTAAAAATGCTTATTAAACATAAACCAAACGTTGGAGGTGGTCATTTCTTCATGCGCAGTGAATAACTCGGCACTCTAAAGCACCCGAGAGCGTTTTTTTCGATGCCAACCTAACCAGAGTGACGGGAGCGGCACAATTCAGAAAAAGTGCTCAGCTCGCCGAGAAAATGCGATTTAAGCAATAAAATTAAAAATGCTTATAAAACATAAACCAAACGTTGGAGGTGGTCATTTCTTAATGCGCAGTAATAAACTCGGCACTCTAGAGCACCCGAGAGCGTTTTTTTCGATGCCAACCTAACCAGAGTGACGGGAGCGGCACAATTCAGAAAAAGTGCTCAGCTCGCCGAGAAAATGCGATTTAAGCAATAAAATTAAAAATGCTTATAAAACAAACCAAACGTTGGAAGTGGTCATTTCTTCATGCGCAGTGATAAACTCGGCACTCTAAAGCACCCGAGAGCGTTTTTTTCGATGCCAACCTAACCAGAGTTACGGGAGCGGCACAATTCAGAAAAAGCGCTCAGCTCGCCGAGAAAATGCGATTTAAGCAATAAAATTAAAAATGCTTATAAAACATAAACCAAACGTTGGAGGTGCATGGTCATTTCTTCATGCGCAGTGATAAACTCGGCACTCTAAAGCACCCGAGAGCGTTTTTTTCGATGCCAACCTAACCAGAGTGACGGGAGCGGCACAATTCAGAAAAAGCGCTCAGCTCGCCGAGAAAATGCGATTTAAGCAATAAAATTAAAAATGCTTATAAAACATAAACCAAACGTTGGAGGTGGTCATTTCTTAATGCGCAGTAATAAACTCGGCACTCTAAAGCACCCGAGAGCGTTTTTTTTTATGCCAACCTAACCAGAGTGACGGGAGCGGCACAATTCAGAAAAAGTGCTCAGCTCGCCGAGAAAATGGGATTTAAGCAATAAAATTAAAAATGCTTATTAAACATAAACCAAACGTTGGAGGTTGTCATTTCTTCATGCGCAGTGAATAACTCGGCACTCTAAAGCACCCGAGAGCGTTTTTTTCGATGCCAACCTAACCAGAGTGACGGGAGCGGCACAATTCAGAAAAAGCGCTCAGCTCGCCGAGAAAATGCGATTTAAGCAATAAAATTAAAAATGCTTATAAAACATAAACCAAACGTTGGAGGTGGTCATTTCTTCATGCGCAGTGATAAACTCGGCACTCTAAAGCACCCGAGAGCGTTTTTTTCGATGCCAACCTAACCAGAGTGACGGGAGCGGCACAATTCAGAAAAAGTGCTCAGCTCGCCGAGAAAATACGATTCAAGCAATAAAATTAAAAATGCTTATTAAACATAAACCAAACGTTGGAGGTGGTCATTTCTTCATGCGCAGTGAATAACTCGGCACTCTAAAGCACCCGAGAGCGTTTTCTTCGATGCCAACCTAACCAGAGTGACGGGAGCGGCACAATTCAGAAAAAGTGCTCAGCTCGCCGAGAAAATGCGATTTAAGCAATAAAATTAAAAATGCTTATAAAACATAAACCAAACGTTGGAGGTGGTCATTTCTTAATGCGCAGTAATAAACTCGGCACTCTAAAGCACCCGAGAGCGGTTTTTTCGATGCCAACCTAACCAGAGTGACGGGAGCGGCACAATTCAGAAAAAGTGCTCAGCTCGCCGAGAAAATGCGATTTAAGCAATAAAATTAAAAATGCTTATAAAACATAAACCAAACGTTGGAGGTGGTCATTTCTTAATGCGCAGTAATAAACTCGGCACTCTAAAGCACCCGAGAGCGTTTTTTTCGATGCCAACCTAACCAGAGTGACGGGAGCGGCACAATTCAGAAAAAGTGCTCAGCTCGCCGAGAAAATGCGATTTAAGCAATAAAATTGAAAATGCTTATAAAACATAAACCAAACGTTGGAGGTGGTCATTTCTTAATGCGCAGTAATAAACTCGGCACTCTAAAGCACCCGAGAGCGTTTTTTTCGATGCCAACCTAACCAGAGTGACGGGAGCGGCACAATTCAGAAAAAGCGCACAGCTCGCCGAGAAAATGCGATTTAAGCAATAAAATTAAAAATGCTTATAAAACATAAACCAAACGTTGGAGGTGGTCATTTCCTAATGCGCAGTAATAAACTCGGCACTCTAAAGCACCCGAGAGCGTTTTTTTCGATGCCAACCTAACCAGAGTGACGGGAGCGGCACAATTCAGAAAAAGTGCTCAGCTCGCTGAGAAAATGCGATTTAAGCAATAAAATTAAAAATGCTTATAAAACTTAAACCAAACGTTGGAGGTGGTCATTTCTTAATGCGCAGTAATAAACTCGGCACTCTAAAGCACCCGAGAGCGTTTTTTTCGATGCCAACCTAACCAGAGTGACGGGAGCGGCACAATTCAGAAAAAGTGCTCAGCTCGCCGAGAAAATGCGATTTAAGCAATAAAATTAAAACTGCTTATTAAACATAAACCAAACGTTGGAGGTGGTCATTTCTTCATGCGCAGTGATAAACTCGGCACTCTAAAGCACCCGAGAGCGTTTTTTTCGATGCCAACCTAACCAGAGTGACGGGAGCGGCACAATTCAGAAAAAGCGCTCAGCTCGCCGAGAAAATGCGATTTAAGCAATAAAATTAAAAATGCTTATAAAACATAAACCAAACGTTGGAGGTGGTCATTTCTTAATGCGCAGTAATAAACTCGGCACTCTAAAGCACCCGAGAGCGTTTTTTTCGATGCCAACCTAACCAGAGTGACGGGAGCGGCACAATTCAGAAAAAGTGCTCAGCTCGCCGAGAAAATGCGATTTAAGCAATAAAATTAAAAATGCTTATTAAACATAAACCAAACGTTGGAGGTGGTCATTTCTTAATGCGCAGTAATAAACTCGGCACTCTAAAGCACCCGAGAGCGTTTTTTTCGATGCCAACCTAACCAGAGTGACGGGAGCGGCACAATTCAGAAAAAGTGCTCAGCTCGCCGAGAAAATGCGATTTAAGCAATAAAATTAAAAATGCTTATAAAACATAAACCAAACGTTGGAGGTGGTCATTTCTTAATGCGCAGTAATAAACTCGGCACTCTAAAGCACCCGAGAGCGTTTTTTTCGATGCCAACCTAACCAGAGTGACGGGAGCGGCACAATTCAGAAAAAGCGCTCAGCTCGCCGAGAAAATGCGATTTAAGCAATAAAATTAAAAATGCTTATAAAACATAAACCAAACGTTGGAGGTGGTCATTTCTTCATGCGCAGTGATAAACTCGGCACTCTAAAGCACCCGAGAGCGTTTTTTTCGATGCCAACCTAACCAGAGTGACGGGAGCGGCACAATTCAGAAAAAGTGCTCAGCTCGCCGAGAAAATGCGATTTAAGCAATAAAATTAAAAATGCTTATAAAACATAAACCAAACGTTGGAGGTGGTCATTTCTTCATGCGCAGTGAATAACTCGGCACTCTAAAGCACCCGAGAGCGTTTTTTTCGATGCCAACCTAACCAGAGTGACGGGAGCGGCACAATTCAGAAAAAGTGCTCAGCTCGCCGAGAAAATGCGATTTAAGCAATAAAATTAAAAATGCTTATAAAACATAAACCAAACGTTGGAGGTGGTCATTTCTTAATGCGCAGTAATAAACTCGGCACTCTAAAGCACCCGAGAGCGTTTTTTTTCGATGCCAACCTAACCAGAGTGACGGGAGCGGCACAATTCAGAAAAAGTGCTCAGCTCGCCGAGAAAATGCGATTTAAGCAATAAAATTAAAAATGCTTATAAAACATAAACCAAACGTTGGAAGTGGTCATTTCTTCATGCGCAGTGATAAACTCGGCACTCTAAAGCACCCGAGAGCGTTTTTTTCGATGCCAACCTAACCAGAGTTACGGGAGCGGCACAATTCAGAAAAAGCGCTCAGCTCGCCGAGAAAATGCGATTTAAGAAATAAAATTAAAAATGCTTATAAAACATAAACCAAACGTTGGAGGTGGTCATTTCTTCATGCGCAGTGATAAACTCGGCACTCTAAAGCACCCGAGAGCGTTTTTTTCGATGCCAACCTAACCAGAGTGACGGGAGCGGCACAATTCAGAAAAAGCGCTCAGCTCGCCGAGAAAATGCGATTTAAGCAATAAAATTAAAACTGCTTATAAAACATAAACCAAACGTTGGAGGTGGTCATTTCTTCATGCGCAGTGATAAACTCGGCACTCTAAAGCACCCGAGAGCGTTTTTTTCGATGCCAACCTAACCAGAGTGACGGGAGCGGCACAATTCAGAAAAAGTGCTCAGCTCGCCGAGAAAATGCGATTTAAGCAATAAAATTAAAAATGCTTATAAAACATAAACCAAACGTTGGAGGTGGTCATTTCTTAATGCGCAGTAATAAACTCGGCACTCTAAAGCACCCGAGAGCGTTTTTTTCGATGCCAACCTAACCAGAGTGACGGGAGCGGCACAATTCAGAAAAAGTGCTCAGCTCGCCGAGAAAATGCGATTTAAGCAATAAAATTAAAAATGCTTATAAAACATAAACCAAACGTTGGAGGTGGTCATTTCTTAATGCGCAGTAATAAACTCGGCACTCTAAAGCACCCGAGAGCGTTTTTTTCGATGTCAACCTAACCAGAGTGACGGGAGCGGCACAATTCAGAAAAAGCGCTCAGCTCGCCGAGAAAATGCGATTTAAGCAATAAAATTAAAAATGCTTATAAAACATAAACCAAACGTTGGAGGTGGTCATTTCTTCGTGCGCAGTGAATAACTCGGCACTCTAAAGCACCCGAGAGCGTTTTTTTCGATGCCAACCTAACCAGAGTGACGGGAGCGGCACAATTCAGAAAAAGTGCTCAGCTCGCCGAGAAAATGCGATTTAAGCAATAAAATTAAAAATGCTTATAAAACTTAAACCAAACGTTGGAGGTGGTCATTTCTTAATGCGCAGTAATAAACTCGGCACTCTAAAGCACCCGAGAGCGTTTTTTTCGATGCCAACCTAACCAGAGTGACGGGAGCGGCACAATTCAGAAAAAGTGCTCAGCTCGCCGAGAAAATGCGATTTAAGCAATAAAATTAAAAATGCTTATAAAACATAAACCAAACGTTGGAGGTGGTCATTTCTTAATGCGCAGTAATAAACTCGGCACTCTAAAGCACCCGAGAGCGTTTTTTTCGATGCCAACCTAACCAGAGTGACGGGAGCGGCACAATTCAGAAAAAGCGCTCAGCTCGCCGAGAAAATGCGATTTAAGCAATAAAATTAAAAATGCTTATAAAACATAAACCAAACGTTGGAGGTGGTCATTTCTTCGTGCGCAGTGAATAACTCGGCACTCTAAAGCACCCGAGAGCGTTTTTTTCGATGCCAACCTAACCAGAGTGACGGGAGCGGCACAATTCAGAAAAAGTGCTCAGCTCGCCGAGAAAATGTGATTTAAGCAATAAAATTAAAAATGCTTATAAAACATAAACCAAACGTTGGAGGTGGTCATTTCTTAATGCGCAGTAATAAACTCGGCACTCTAAAGCACCCGTGAGCGTTTTTTTCGATGCCAACCTAACGAGTGACGGGAGCGGCACAATTCAGAAAAAGTGCTCAGCTCGCCGAGAAAATGCGATTTAAGCAATAAAATTAAAAATGCTTATTAAACATAAACCAAACGTTGGAGGTGGTCATTTCTTCATGCGCAGTGATAAACTCGGCACTCTAAAGCACCCGAGAGCGTTTTTTTCGATGCCAACCTAACCAGAGTGACGGGAGCGGCACAATTCAGAAAAAGTGCTCAGCTCGCCGAGAAAATGCGATTTAAGCAATAAAATTAAAAATGCTTATAAAACATAAACCAAACGTTGGAGGTGGTCATTTCTTCATGCGCAGTGAATAACTCGGCACTCTAAAGCACCCGAGAGCGTTTTTTTCGATGCCAACCTAACCAGAGTGACGGGAGCGGCACAATTCAGAAAAAGTGCTCAGCTCGCCGAGAAAATGCGATTTAAGCAATAAAATTACAAATGCTTATTAAACATAAACCAAACGTTGGAGGTGGTCATTTCTTCATGCGCAGTGAATAACTCGGCACTCTAAAGCACCCGAGAGCGTTTTTTTCGATGCCAACCTAACCAGAGTGACGGGAGCGGCACAATTCAGAAAAAGCGCTCAGCTCGCCGAGAAAATGCGATTTAAGCAATAAAATTAAAAATGCTTATAAAACATAAACCAAACGTTGGAGGTGGTCATTTCTTAATGCGCAGTAATAAACTCGGCACTCTAAAGCACCCGAGAGCGTTTTTTTCGATGCCAACCTAACCAGAGTGACGGGAGCGGCACAATTCAGAAAAAGTGCTCAGCTCGCCGAGAAAATGCGATTTAAGCAATAAAATTAAAAATGCTTATTAAACATAAACCAAACGTTGGAGGTGGTCATTTCTTCATGCGCAGTGAATAACTCGGCACTCTAAAGCACCCGAGAGCGTTTTTTTCGATGCCAACCTAACCAGAGTGACGGGAGCGGCACAATTCAGAAAAAGCGCACAGCTCGCCGAGAAAATGCGATTTAAGCAATAAAATTAAAAATGCTTATAAAACATAAACCAAACGTTGGAGGTGGTCATTTCCTAATGCGCAGTAATAAACTCGGCACTCTAAAGCACCCGAGAGCGTTTTTTTCGATGCCAACCTAACTAGAGTGACGACAGCGGCACAATTCAGAAAAAGTGCTCAGCTCGCCGAGAAAATGCGATTTAAGCAATAAAATTAAAAATGCTTATTAAACATAAACCAAACGTTGGAGGTGGTCATTTCTTCATGCGCAGTGAATAACTCGGCACTCTAAAGCACCCGAGAGCGTTTTTTTCGATGCCAACCTAACCAGAGTGACGGGAGCGGCACAATTCAGAAAAAGCGCTCAGCTCGCCGAGAAAATGCGATTTAAGCAATAAAATTAAAAATGCTTATTAAACATAAACCACCAATGGAGGTGGTCATTTCTTCATGCGCAGTGAATAACTCGGCACTCTAAAGCACCCGAGAGCGTTTTTTTCGATGCCAACCTAACCAGAGTGACGGGAGCGGCACAATTCAGAAAAAGCGCTCAGCTCGCCGAGAAAATGCGAATTAAGCAATAAAATTAAAAATGCTTATAAAACATAAACCAAACGTTGGAGGTGGTCATTTCTTCATGCGCAGTGATAAACTCGGCACTCTAAAGCACCCGAGAGCGTTTTTTTCGATGCCAACCTAACCAGAGTGACGGGAGCGGCACAATTCAGAAAAAGTGCTCAGCTCGCCGAGAAAATGCGATTTAAGCAATAAAATTAAAAATGCTTATAAAACATAAACCAAACGTTGGAGGTGGTCATTTCTTAATGCGCAGTAATAAACTCGGCACTCTAAAGCACCCGAGAGCGTTTTTTTCGATGTCAACCTAACCAGAGTGACGGGAGCGGCACAATTCAGAAAAAGCGCTCAGCTCGCCGAGAAAATGCGATTTAAGCAATAAAATTAAAAATGCTTATAAAACATAAACCAAACGTTGGAGGTGGTCATTTCTTCGTGCGCAGTGAATAACTCGGCACTCTAAAGCACCCGAGAGCGTTTTTTTCGATGCCAACCTAACCAGAGTGACGGGAGCGGCACAATTCAGAAAAAGTGCTCAGCTCGCCGAGAAAATGCGATTTAAGCAATAAAATTAAAAATGCTTATAAAACTTAAACCAAACGTTGGAGGTGGTCATTTCTTAATGCGCAGTAATAAACTCGGCACTCTAAAGCACCCGAGAGCGTTTTTTTCGATGCCAACCTAACCAGAGTGACGGGAGCGGCACAATTCAGAAAAAGTGCTCAGCTCGCCGAGAAAATGCGATTTAAGCAATAAAATTAAAAATGCTTATAAAACATAAACCAAACGTTGGAGGTGGTCATTTCTTAATGCGCAGTAATAAACTCGGCACTCTAAAGCACCCGAGAGCGTTTTTTTCGATGCCAACCTAACCAGAGTGACGGGAGCGGCACAATTCAGAAAAAGCGCTCAGCTCGCCGAGAAAATGCGATTTAAGCAATAAAATTAAAAATGCTTATAAAACATAAACCAAACGTTGGAGGTGGTCATTTCTTCGTGCGCAGTGAATAACTCGGCACTCTAAAGCACCCGAGAGCGTTTTTTTCGATGCCAACCTAACCAGAGTGACGGGAGCGGCACAATTCAGAAAAAGTGCTCAGCTCGCCGAGAAAATGTGATTTAAGCAATAAAATTAAAAATGCTTATAAAACATAAACCAAACGTTGGAGGTGGTCATTTCTTAATGCGCAGTAATAAACTCGGCACTCTAAAGCACCCGTGAGCGTTTTTTTCGATGCCAACCTAACGAGTGACGGGAGCGGCACAATTCAGAAAAAGTGCTCAGCTCGCCGAGAAAATGCGATTTAAGCAATAAAATTAAAAATGCTTATTAAACATAAACCAAACGTTGGAGGTGGTCATTTCTTCATGCGCAGTGATAAACTCGGCACTCTAAAGCACCCGAGAGCGTTTTTTTCGATGCCAACCTAACCAGAGTGACGGGAGCGGCACAATTCAGAAAAAGTGCTCAGCTCGCCGAGAAAATGCGATTTAAGCAATAAAATTAAAAATGCTTATAAAACATAAACCAAACGTTGGAGGTGGTCATTTCTTCATGCGCAGTGAATAACTCGGCACTCTAAAGCACCCGAGAGCGTTTTTTTCGATGCCAACCTAACCAGAGTGACGGGAGCGGCACAATTCAGAAAAAGTGCTCAGCTCGCCGAGAAAATGCGATTTAAGCAATAAAATTACAAATGCTTATTAAACATAAACCAAACGTTGGAGGTGGTCATTTCTTCATGCGCAGTGAATAACTCGGCACTCTAAAGCACCCGAGAGCGTTTTTTTCGATGCCAACCTAACCAGAGTGACGGGAGCGGCACAATTCAGAAAAAGCGCTCAGCTCGCCGAGAAAATGCGATTTAAGCAATAAAATTAAAAATGCTTATAAAACATAAACCAAACGTTGGAGGTGGTCATTTCTTAATGCGCAGTAATAAACTCGGCACTCTAAAGCACCCGAGAGCGTTTTTTTCGATGCCAACCTAACCAGAGTGACGGGAGCGGCACAATTCAGAAAAAGTGCTCAGCTCGCCGAGAAAATGCGATTTAAGCAATAAAATTAAAAATGCTTATTAAACATAAACCAAACGTTGGAGGTGGTCATTTCTTCATGCGCAGTGAATAACTCGGCACTCTAAAGCACCCGAGAGCGTTTTTTTCGATGCCAACCTAACCAGAGTGACGGGAGCGGCACAATTCAGAAAAAGCGCACAGCTCGCCGAGAAAATGCGATTTAAGCAATAAAATTAAAAATGCTTATAAAACATAAACCAAACGTTGGAGGTGGTCATTTCCTAATGCGCAGTAATAAACTCGGCACTCTAAAGCACCCGAGAGCGTTTTTTTCGATGCCAACCTAACTAGAGTGACGACAGCGGCACAATTCAGAAAAAGTGCTCAGCTCGCCGAGAAAATGCGATTTAAGCAATAAAATTAAAAATGCTTATTAAACATAAACCAAACGTTGGAGGTGGTCATTTCTTCATGCGCAGTGAATAACTCGGCACTCTAAAGCACCCGAGAGCGTTTTTTTCGATGCCAACCTAACCAGAGTGACGGGAGCGGCACAATTCAGAAAAAGCGCTCAGCTCGCCGAGAAAATGCGATTTAAGCAATAAAATTAAAAATGCTTATTAAACATAAACCACCAATGGAGGTGGTCATTTCTTCATGCGCAGTGAATAACTCGGCACTCTAAAGCACCCGAGAGCGTTTTTTTCGATGCCAACCTAACCAGAGTGACGGGAGCGGCACAATTCAGAAAAAGCGCTCAGCTCGCCGAGAAAATGCGATTTAAGCAATAAAATTAAAAATGCTTATAAAACATAAACCAAACGTTGGAGGTGGTCATTTCTTCATGCGCAGTGATAAACTCGGCACTCTAAAGCACCCGAGAGCGTTTTTTTCGATGCCAACCTAACCAGAGTGACGGGAGCGGCACAATTCAGAAAAAGTGCTCAGCTCGCCGAGAAAATGCGATTTAAGCAATAAAATTAAAAATGCTTATAAAACATAAACCAAACGTTGGAGGTGGTCATTTCTTCATGCGCAGTGAATAACTCGGCACTCTACACCGTGTTCCAAATTATTATGCAAGTGACATTTATCTCAGATTTTCCTAAATAGTCGATGCAAAATGAGTCAGCATAATTTTCAAGTCATCAACCATTATTTTGATGAATTCTAATTTTATTGAACAAACCTCCGAATGATCACAGAATTTTTAAAAAATAAAAAACTTAAAATGCACTGTTCCACATTATTACGCACAACAGAGTTTTATAACATTTTATAGGTTTTTATGAACTGAAATGCCCATCTTAAGAATTTACAGCATTAGGAGGTCATATTTACTGAAATCAAAAGCTATTTCAAAGAAAAGACAAACAAGTTACATTTTAACATAGGACCCTTTATTTCAATAAAAAACAAAGTTACATTTTAACATAGGACCCTTTGTTCAACAGCAGCTTCACGATTCTTCCATCCACTGAACTTGTGAGTTTTTGTACAGTTTCTGGTTGAATTTCTTGGCAGGATCTAAGAATAGCCTGCCAGAGCTGCTCTTTGGAATTGAACTGCCTCCCACCTTCGTAGATTTTCTGCTTGACGATGCTCCACAAGTTTTCAATAGGATTGAGGTCAGGGGAGCATGGGGGCCACACCATCAGTTTCTCTCCCTTTATTCCCATAGATGCCAAAGACGTTGACGTATTTCTTGCAGCATGAGATGGTGCATTGTCATGCATGAAGATGATCTTTTGACGGAAAGCACGGTTCTTCCTGTTGTACCATGGACAGAAGTGTTGAGTCAGAAATTCCACGTAGTTAACAGACGTAATTTTGACGCCTTCAGGGACCCTAAAGGGGCCAAGCAGCTCTCTCCCCATGATTCCGGCCCAAAACATCACTCCGCCACCTCCCTGCTGACGCCGCAGCCTTGTTGGGCTATCGTGGCCGTCCACCAACCATCCACGACTCCATCCATCTGTAAAGTCAAGTCAAATCAAGTTTATTTGTATAGCCCTAAATCACAAGCAGTCTCAAAGGGCTTCACATAGACAGAAATTGACAATTATTCTCAAAGCATCCCCTGAGCTCTCAAAAGTGCAAGGAAAAACTTAAAAAACCCTACCTGGCCCATCCAAGGTGGCACGGCACTCGTCGGTGAACAGGACTGTCTGAAAATTTGTCTTCATGTAAGTCTGGGCCCACTGCAGCCGTTTCTGCTTGTTCGCGTTGTTCAGGGGTGGCCGAATGGAGGGTTTCCGCACAACTGCAAGCCTCTGGAGGATCCTGCACCTCGTCGTTCGTGGGACTTCACTGGCACCAGCAGCGTCGAATATTTGTTTGCTCGTCTTTAGTGGCATGCTTGCAGCCGCCCTCTTGATTCGATTTGTTTGTCTTGCAGAAACCTTCCTTGTCGTGCCTTTGTCTGCACGAACGCGCGTTTGCTCCGAATCAGCGACGAATTTCTTCAAAGTTCGATGGTCGCGCTTAAGCTTTCGTGCAATATCGAATGTCTGCATACCTTGTCCAAGGCATCGAACGATTTCACGCTTCTCGACAGCAGAGAGATCCTTTTTCCTCCCCATGGTTGAACGAAATGGCCGAACGCTTAAAAACGCGGAACTTAAATAGACTTGTTAATTACTACAATTGCGCTCACCTGGCAGACTACCATGGACTGTACCATGACTGAGGGTGATTTCAGTACTTGAAAAACAAAAAATGTAATCTTTATGACACTTAAATACATTTTGCATAATAATTTGGAACACGGGACCGTGTTCCAAATTATTATGCAAAGGATATTTATCTCAGATTTTCCTAAATAGCTTCCTTGAAATGTTACCCGGCTTTTGAGCTCTCCTGCCCGGCGTGGGTTTGCGTCAGCGCCCGGTAACATTATGGAAGCTAAAAGAAAGAAAAAAGAAACAAATCTAAGTGCGATTGCTGGTGTCTAAATACATTTTGCATAATAATTTGGAACACGGGACCGTGTTCCAAATTATTATGCAAGTGATATTTATCTCAGATTTTCCCAAAATAGTCAGCGGTGGTTCCTTGAAATGTTACCCGGCTTTCAAGCTCTCCTGCCCGGCGTGAGTTTCGCGTCCGCGCCCCCTCTTTGGCTCCGCGGTGGTTCGTTCCTTGAAATGTTACCCGGCTTTTGAGCTCTCCTGTCCGGCGTGGGTTTGCGTCAGCGGCCGGTGTCATTTACTCGTCGTGCCGACCGGAGGGAGGCCACTCCCCGCCACAGCTGAACAGTCATCCCGGCCTAGTGGAGGTCTGCGCAGGGGGGGTCTTCCTTGAAATGTTACCCGGCTTTTGAGCTCTCCTGTCCGGCGTGGGTTTGCGTCAGCGGCCGGTGTCATTTACTCGTCGTGCCGACCGGAGGGAGGCCACTCCCCGCCACAGCTGAACAGTCATCCCGGCCTAGTGGAGGTCTGCGCAGGGGGGGTCTTCCTTGAAATGTTACCCGGCTTTTGAGCTCTCCTGTCCGGCGTGGGTTTGCGTCAGCGGCCGGTGTCATTTACTCGTCGTGCCGACCGGAGGGAGGCCACTCCCCGCCACAGCTGAACAGTCATCCCGGCCTAGTGGAGGTCTGCGCAGGGGGGGTCTTCCTTGAAATGTTACCCGGCTTTTGAGCTCTCCTGTCCGGCGTGGGTTTGCGTCAGCGGCCGGTGTCATTTACTCGTCGTGCCGACCGGAGGGAGGCCACTCCCCGCCGCAGCTGAACAGTCATCCCGGCCTAGTGGAGGTCTGCGCAGGGGGGGTCTTCCTTGAAATGTTACCCGGCTTTTGAGCTCTCCTGTCCGGCGTGGGTTTGCGTCAGCGGCCGGTGTCATTTACTCGTCGTGCCGACCGGAGGGAGGCCACTCCCCGCCACAGCTGAACAGTCATCCCGGCCTAGTGGAGGTCTGCGCAGGGGGGGTCTTCCTTGAAATGTTACCCGGCTTTTGAGCTCTCCTGTCCGGCGTGGGTTTGCGTCAGCGGCCGGTGTCATTTACTCGTCGTGCCGACCGGAGGGAGGCCACTCCCCGCCACAGCTGAACAGTCATCCCGGCCTAGTGGAGGTCTGCGCAGGGGGGGTGTTAGATAAATTGTATGTATATGTTATCATGCGTTCCCTAATGAGTACTTATTAATAAGTTATTGCGCAGAATGCTTGCTGTTTCGCCTTGCAGACGTCCACCAGTCCACAACAAGTCATACGATGCTGTCTGGGGCTTCCTGACCTTCTACACCTCTGGGAATCCAAGAAAGTTGCTGATAGCTCAATCTACTCTGTTGATGTCTGCACATGACATTCTGTCCTTGCATTCCTTTCCCATGGCGTCCTGTCTGTAACTACTTGTTTCACATAGAATACTTGTTTATGTCCTTGCGCTCCTTTATTTTCTCATGAGACTAGGCCATGCTTTCCCCCCCACCTGTTAGGGGCTGGTCTCACATTGTAGGTAGGGCATCCCGAAATAAAAAGAGCGAGGGGTGTGACAGATCTTTAGTGTATTTTGGACTGCTGTAAGTCTGGTTGCACTCCTCGCGAGAAAAGACTCAACATTCTGCCTCACTGGTTTTGTCTGCTGATCCTTTTGCTGATTTTGAACCTGACAGATTTTTGGGGGCTCGTCCGGGATCTCAATAGACCTACTTCGGGTTCCGGCTGACTTTTCGACGCAGGACAAGTCCTTGGCCAAGGCATATAAAGGAAACCCTTTTCACGGGGCTGCCTCGATCAGTCAGCTGGACGCCGGAGTGGTTGACGAGATCGTCCGAGGGAAAGGCCCAGCGGACTGTGAGTATGAATGTTGATTCTGTTGAAAGGAATGAAAGTGTAGTGGCAAGAGGTCACTTGAAACCTTGACAATTCTAGACCCTATCAAGTGCATATTTAGAGACAGTTAAATTCTGTATGGGATGCTGGAGTCCCCTGACGTAAACGTCAGTTAAATTCCACAGGAGGGCAGACTCCTCTGTTTTCTAAAGAAATAAAGAAGTACAGGTAGTTGGAGCAGTTAAATCCCGCTGAGGTGTGGTGGGGCCTCCTCACTAACCTTCCTACTGTGTTAGTTTTCTGCTGCCATCTGTGGTGGGTTTTCCTTATCCCTTGTTTAGCTGGTTTGGCTTCTTTCTCCGTGAAAAGATAGGTTTTATATTTACTTTGGGAAGAAGGTAAAGATAAGTTTTCCTTACACAATGGGAAGGTTAAAGAGTTGTTAAAATCCACTGGAGGGCGGGCTCCCCTGCTTGCCTGTGAGACGATAGGAATGCGCATTGTGTGTGTGTGTGCGTGTGTATGGTTTGACTGAGAGTGACCTCATTTGAGCTCTGATTTGAGGTTTGAGTCCTCTGTATAAACACGCAGGAGTGTAAACAGTGGCTTTGTGTGGACGAAAGCAAGGATTCTCCGTTTCCTCCGGAGACCCACCACACATCGAACATTTATCCACTGTCCTGTGAACTAAATTGGCTTTAGGACACTGCGGGTGCCATTCAAATTGCCAAATCCGTAAACTAAACAAATAAATCATGGGGACAGCAAATAGCAAGCAAAAGCCGCTGCCCCGACATGAATTGAAATGCAAAGATTGGACATTGATGGAAGAAGTTGACCCCGAAAATGTAAAATATCTTGACAAATGGATAACCGATTACAAATTTGACGGTCAGCTGAAAACAAATTCGTTGAATAACCTAAAGCAATCAATTGATGCTAAATGTGGTGTAAAGAGGAATAACGACGGATATCATCTAATAGTAAAATGGGAATTGGAGGCTGAGAAGAGAAAATGTGGGCAGATAAGAGAAAGACTGAGAGATAAGGAAGACGGAGGAAAGATAAAAAAGAACTTGTTGTTGCACAGGCAGGAGGATGATGAGACAGTGTCAGCGCGGGCTCGCTTGAAGGCCAAAGCTGACGATGCGATGAATGAGGATGAAAAGAATGATCAATCTATAAAGACGGAGATTGCAGCACGCCAAAGTGAACCAATTTTCCCGTCTCTGTACCCCAAATTACCAAGCACAAATCATCCTCCTGAGAATGGTGCTTCTGCTCGTGGTATATTGACGCGGAGCCGTGCTCGTGGTGTGTTGACGCGGGGCCGTGCTAAGTTGGTTCCTTCGGCTGACGCAGACGCATACCCGATGATTGAAGTGGCAAATCCTCATGATGAGGGAGGACCCACAATTTTAGTATACAGAACATGGACCCACGCCGATATAAAATCAGCAATTGAGGGTATAGCGTTGCCCACTGAAGATGTTGATCAATATTGTACCGACATGAGACAACTCATTGCTTCATACAATTTGGGAGGCGATGAAGTACAACAGGTTTTTATGGCATCTTTAACCAAACATTGGGCAAGCGTTAAAGGCACCTGGGATCCCTTTGATTCCCGGGGCCGTCCATTGGAATGTAACGGGGTGCCATTACAAAGAGAAATTGACCAACTATTGGGCAGGATCAAAATAAAATTTGAACGTAGAGCAAATTACACAGACATTGGCCGAACCAAACAAAAAGAAGATGAGTTGTTTGAAGACTTTAGGCACAGACTCGAGAGAGTGTTCAAGGCCAATAGTGGCTTGGAGCATGGATCTGATGTTTATGACCAACAACTCAAAAACGCTCTACATGCAAATTCGCGACCAGCAATCCAGAGCTGGATCACTAAACATATGATCACTTTCCCGACATCTACCTTGCCACAGTTCATTGATCATGCTATACACACCGAAAAAGTTGTCAATGCAAAAAGAGCGAAAGAGAAGGGGAAAATGGGCACCGTGTTTTTTGTTAAAGGGGAGCAGTCTGAGATGTTTTATCAAAATAAGACCTTCGAACCACGCCTGGAGGGGCGTGGTCGTAACAAATTCCGTGGCAAGGGTAGAGGGGGGTACAGTCGTGATTCTCCCAATTATGGAACAAATGACCAGCCCGCTTCAGGTCAGTCAAGACGGTACAATGCTGGACCTCCCGTTTGCTGGTCATGTGGGAAAACAGGCCATATAGCAAGAAACTGCCCAGATAATCACAAGGGTGGGAGTAGACCTCCCTTATGACTGGCCGAAGGTAAAAATACAGTTGAAACAACTGTCTTGCCAACAGCTCCCCCTGTTGATGTAGATTTGAACATTCAAGATTTGTTGATGAACAATGTTGAGAAGCCAGTGATAACTCTATTCGTAAACGGGACTCCAATAACCTTTTTGTGTGACTCAGGGGCATGTGTGACCACGTGTCGTGACATACCTGCAGATGTGCAAAGTAACGGTAGATCCTTTTGGGTGAGAGCAGCGAATGGGCTGGCAACCCCAGTTCCCCAGTCTCGACCAGTTTGGATACGGGACCCAGAAGGGGGAAGTTGTTGCATTCCCATTTTGCTGATGCCCAGTTGCCCTATTAATTTGCTAGGTAGAGACGCTCTCACTGCCCTTGGGCTTTCCCTTGTGTCTCTTAATGGTCAAATTGCTGTCAAAAGGCGACACCAGTTACAGATATTTGGCCAATTTCACTGCTACTATTTTTATTCATTGGATTTGGCTGACGCAGAAGTGATGGAATTTGGTTCCCCTCTTTTGGCCCGTGTGGCCACCCTTTTGCGCTGCCCTGAACAAGCAATGGAAGCCAATCAACTACACATAACTATGTGGCATAAAGACACACCGGGTCCTGATCACAACTACGAGAACATGCTTGAGGCTGCTACACCTGCCACCTTGACAACTTCTTTCCTTCTGCACGATGGTGAGAGCCGTGCTTGTGTAGTCATACAAGCGGCTCCCCCTGCTGTGCAGAAGTTATACGTGTCTCCCACTCCGCTCCACATCTCTCTCTACAGGCCTCACACCGCAGCCTGGCAGAGTTTAGGATTTATGGCTGGTGATGCCTTGGCAGCTTCTGACTGGACTCAGGTTAATCCTGACTCCTTTTACAGTCCTTCCGCCAAGCTCTTCAAACAAAATATGACTAAAGCCTTGTCATTCATTAGTGGAATCCACGCTGATCCTGGTGTTGAGCAAACACCCTCATCTTGAGATTATGTGTTGACGTCCGATGACGAGCACATCCTCGCTGAGGTCCCAAGTCATCTTTGGTCTGCGGGTCCTTCTGACGTTGGTTTAGTGAAAGGTGCGCTTCCTGTTGTCATAAGACCTAAAACTGAATACCGCCCTTGTGTGAGGCAGTATCCTTTAAAACCTGATGCCTTACAGGGTATAGCACCTGTTATTTCTGATTTATTAAAAGCAGGTGTCATCGTTCCTTGCCCGGATTCTCCTTGCAATACCCCAATTTTCCCTGTAAAGAAGGCACCCCCTTCTGTGGGGTGGAGAATGGTGCAAGACTTGCAAGCTGTAAACAATGCTGTTATTCAGAGAGCACCTTGTGTCCCTGACCCGCATACTTTGTTGAATTCATTGACACCTGATGCGAAAATCTTCACAGTGATTGACATTAGCAATGCTTTTTTCTCTGTCCCTATTGCAAAAGAGAGTCAGTTTTGGTTTGCGTTTACATATGCTGGCTCAAGGTACACCTTTTCAAGGTTACCACAAGGGTACTGTGAAAGCCCGACAATTTACTCCCAGGTGATGGCAGCCAGCATGGCTAAATTTGTCCCGCCAATGGGAAGTCAGATCTTGCTTTATGTTGATGACATTTTGATAGCATCTCCTGATTTTGCCTCTTGCCAAAAAGACACGCTTGCAGTGCTGCATCACTTGGCAAGTGAAGGCCACAAGGTCAGCAAGAACAAGCTTCAACTGTGGTCTGCTGAAATTAAGTATCTAGGCCACAATCTAAGTTCCCAAGGTCGATCCATAATTGAAAGCAGAAAAGCCTCTATTTTACAAGCTCCTAAGCCACTAACAAAGAAGCAAATGATGTCTTTTTTGGGTCTCACAGGTTATTGTAGAAACTGGATACTTGATTATGCCCAAATTGTTGCTCCTCTGTCCAAATTGATGTATGTGGAAGACATCTCAATGTCCGCTCACTTAAAATGGACTCCTGAAGCCGAGGATGCTTTTGTTTTGATCAAACAGGCTTTGGTCTCCAGCTCCACTCTAGCCTTACCCAACTATGATAAGGTGTTTGTCCAGACTGTTGACTGCAAAGGTCATTACATGACCTCTGTTTTGCTCCAATCACATGGCTCAAAATTGCGTCCTATTGCTTTTTATTCCTCTAAACTGGACAGTGTTGCATGTGCTCTCCCACCATGCGTGAGGGCCGTGGTGGCAGCCTCCATGGCTGTGGAGAGCAGTGCTGGTGTTGTGTTATTTCATCCTTTAACACTGAAAGTTCCTCATGCTGTCTCGGCTCTTCTGCTACAGACTAATATGACCTTTCTGTCGCCTGCGCGTCATCTTTCTTGCATGGCTACGTTGCTGTCTCAGCCGCATCTGACCGTTGAAAGATGCACGACACTCAATCCTGCCACTCTCATTCCCCTTCCTGACGATGGCGAATTCCATGATTGTGTCGATGCTGCCCAACAGATTGCAAAGGCTCGGCCTGATTTGGAAGATACGCCTCTGCCAGATGGTCATGTGGTTTTTGTTGATGGGTCTTCTAAGAAGAATGAGTCTGGTGTGACCCTTACTGGGTATGCCATTGTTACTGCCGACGTGGTTTTGGAGGCTGCTAAACTGCCATCCAATATGTCGGCACAGGCCGCTGAGCTCATTGCTTTGACTGGGGCCTGCAAATTGTTTGCAAACAAGTCCGTCACTATCTGGACTGATAGTCAGTATGCTTTTGCTACAGTGCATGTTTTTGCTCAGCAGTGGAGCAACCGTGGCATGATAACTTCTACAGGGAAGCCCGTCTCCCATTCCGCTATACTAACTCAACTTTTGGATGCTGTCCAGCTGCCTTTAAAGGTAGCGGTTTGCAAGTGTGCTGCTCACACTGCGGGCTCTGATCCTGTTTCTCTCGGTAATGCTTTTGCTGACAAATCCGCTAAGGCCGCTGCGGAAGGCCTGCTTCATGTCCTCTCGTCTCTCACGGCACATGATTCAATGTCACACATCTCCCCTGATGTGTTGCTTGACATGCAGTCTCAGAGCCCCTCCCAGGAACGACTCTCTTGGGAAAAGCGGGGTGCAACTAAAAACACCGATGGTCTTTTTGTGTGACCTTTGGGCAAACCTGTCTTGCCTCGTAGCTTGTTCAAATGGGCTGCTATTTCAAGTCACGGGGTCACCCATGTCTCGGCGGGAGGTATGGTGAAACAAGTCGAGGCTATTTATACAACATACGGCTTTGCCGCTTTTTCACAACGATTTTGCAGAGCGTGTTTGATCTGTGCTAAACATAACCCACAAGGCAATTTAAGACCTCAGAGAGGGAAATTCCCGACTCCATTGTACCCGTTTCAGACAATACATATGGATTATATCCAATTACATAAATGTGAAGGGAAAGAATATTGATTGGTCATAATAGACGCATTTTCTAAATGGGTAGAAATATTTCCTACCAAACATGCAGATGCACTCACAGTGGCAAAAGCCTTATGCAAAGACATCATTCCAAGGTACGGTATTCCAGAAACAATTTATAGCGACAATGGTCCACATTTTGTAAATCAAATAGTGCATAACATTGGGAGAATGTTCCACATAAATGTAAAGAACCATTGTTCATACAGACCGCAATCCGCTGGCCTGGTTGAGAGAGCGAACCAGTCTATAAAAAACAGATTAAAGAAATGTATGGAAGAAACAAAACGACCGTGGACTCAGTGTTTAGACCTGGTTAAAATGTACATAAATATTACAAGTACAACAGGGCTAACTCCTTATGAAACTATGTTTGGGAGACCCTACAGGCTTCCTCAGTTCAAAAACACATGGGAGATCCCCGAGGAAGCCACGTTAGCTGATTACATGAGAAAAATGTTGGAACGTCAAAAGAATCTAACCAATAACACTGATGATGAACCCATTTCTCTGCAGGAAGACCCCAAAGTGGTACCGGGAGACTGGGTTTTGATCAGGAGTATCAAGAGGAAGAATTGGCATTCACCCAAGTGGGAAGGTCCCTTTTTGGTACTACTCACGACACCTAATGCTTTAAAAATAGCCGAACGCAACACGTGGATTCATTTAACTCATTGTAAAAAAGTGATCTCCGCAGACCCAACCTAAGTACGGAAGGTGAGCAAAGTCTGGTAATAGTGCCTGATTCTGGTGTCAAGATCCAGGGTTGACACGAAAGCTAGCAGAAGAATTCCAAGACACCAACCCGAAGCTCAGGGTGTTGACTCTGGGGAGATCCAAAACATGAGCATTAGAGAGTCATTTGGTGAGTGCTTTAATCGGGCTGTAGCCTGCGCGAAGTCTACCATGTGCTTTTGGTTGTTTTTGCTGGTTTGTGTTACCATTATATTTTTTTCGGGGGTTACTTTATCTGGAGGGATAGAGTACCATGAGCCTCGCACATTATTCTCTCAGGCGACTGCTAACGCTAATTCTAGTCGATGTGGCTCATGGGGAGAACTTGCTAGACATAAGCGCGACACTAAATCCCCTTTTGGTCATGTTGTTTGTGTTCCAGGAGCCGTCCGTGTTCCAACCTGTGTACCATGGCTTTTGTCTTGGGCTTATAATAACTCATTAATGTTTACTGTGGCTCCTAACACATCTTCTTCTATTATTTTACCTTTGAAAAGTTTGAAGGGGTTTCGTAATGGTCGCCCCACTACTGGAGATAGATGGCTCGGGTATTGGTGGTATTTAACTGGCCACCCGGTTAACACCGGCTGGGGCACCCTTGTCACCACGCAAATGCGAGGGTATTGGCCCTCTGGTTCCAGTGACGAGGCTGTGTTCTTTGCTAAACGAGTGACTTTGATAAATCGGGGCACAAGCCTCCTTTTGACTCTTACACTCCCTGACGGTCATATTCGTCCTCCAAATGCCACCTTGTTTAACACTTCTTGTTGGGGTTTTCAACTGTGGGCTTGGTCCTCTGGAACCGATCCTCGCTTTCCTATTGCTATTTGCCTTAATAGAACAATGTCGGTCGCAGACCGTCCCGTTACAAATAAATACACCTTGTCAGCGGGAGCAAAAATCACGAGTACGCTCCTCACTGATGTAGACAGCTATTTTGTGGCCTCCACAGGGATAAGCGGTCATACTAACAACTGGCTTCTTATGGCTGAGCAGGCCGCAAAGATGGCTGGCGCTAGTTGCATTGCATGCATGGGTCCCAGACCTCTTTTGAAAATCATACCTGCAACTATAGGCCCTAAGTGTGCTGTCGTTTTGATGTTAGACTCGTCCATTTCACCCACTCACGATTGTTTTAGATGGGATACGGTTTACCCTGTTGCCCCTGTGACAAAGCATAAACCCCTTTTTTCGTCTGTTGTAGCTAAGGGTAATTTTACATGCATTAGATTACCTGGTACCGGTGTGAAGCTCGGCGCCATACCTGCTCCGTGGTGTGGGTCCGTGACCAAGGTCACGGCCCCTTTTTTGCCCATTGCTCGTTGTGATATTTGGTTTTGGTGTAATAGTAACAAACTTTATGATAGGTTGCCTTTCGACGGCGCTGGAATTTGCGCTTTGGTAACCCTATTGCTACCTGTTCATTTGATACCAATGTCCTCTTATGATCTAACGTCTTTTGCTAAGTCCGTAGTGCCCAAATTCTGGCCGAGAACGAAACGAGACGCCGAATGGCGGGGCACAGCTAATCCGACCTACATCGACGCCATTGGTGTTCCTAGGGGAGTGCCGGATGAGTATAAGCTGGTGAATCAGATAGCAGCTGGTTTTGAATCCGCCCTGTGTTGGTGGTGTACTCTTAATTAAATGTTGACAGGATTAACTACGTCCATTACAACGTGCAGAGGCTTGGAAACTGGACCGAGGCGGGTTTCAAGGCGGTCCACTCCCAACTGGCCGCTACTTCCCTCATGGCTTTCCAGAATCGGATGGCCCTTGACATGCTACTCTCAAGAGAGGGCGGTGTCTGCGCCATGTTCGGTGAGCAATGTTGCACTTTTATTCCAAATAACACTGCGGCCGACGGAAGCCTGTCCCAGGCCCTTGAGGGCCTGCGGGCCTTGAACGGGAAGATGAAGGAGCACAGTGGAGTGAACACGGAGGTTTGGGCCGACTGGTTGAACGTGTTCGGAAAGTACCGCACCCTGGTTTCCTCTGCCCTGGTCTCCGTTGCCGTTTTCTCTGCCATTTTGACCTTGTGTGGATGTTGTTGCATCCCTTGTCTCCGATCCCTAATTAACAGGCTAATTACGGCTGCTATCTCTCCACCAGCTGAGACTTTCCCGTTGCTCCTAAGGGATGACCTTTCGGTCGACGGGGGTTCCTTCTCTGTTGACGACCCGGTCAGCGAATCTGTTGTGGTAAACTTGTCCGATTTGTTTTCTGACCCGGGCTTTGCCGATTGTGACTCAGTTTCCTCCCGTGTGTAAGTTGGTTCCTGCGAAATGTGATCCCTGTGGCTGAAAATCTTTTTGAAGTGGCCATATGGGTGATGGGTTGGTCTCCGGGAACTTATGATAAACAGGGGGGAATTGTTAGATAAATTGTATGTATATGTTATCATGCGTTCCCTAATGAGTACTTATTAATAAGTTATTGCGCAGAATGCTTGCTGTTTCGCCTTGCAGACGTCCACCAGTCCACAACAAGTCATACGATGCTGTCTGGGGCTTCCTGACCTTCTACACCTCTGGGAATCCAAGAAAGTTGCTGATAGCTCAATCTACTCTGTTGATGTCTGCACATGACATTCTGTCCTTGCATTCCTTTCCCATGGCGTCCTGTCTGTAACTACTTGTTTCACATAGAATACTTGTTTATGTCCTTGCGCTCCTTTATTTTCTCATGAGACTAGGCCATGCTTTCCCCCCCACCTGTTAGGGGCTGGTCTCACATTGTAGGTAGGGCATCCCGAAATAAAAAGAGCGAGGGGTGTGACAGATCTTTAGTGTATTTTGGACTGCTGTAAGTCTGGTTGCACTCCTCGCGAGAAAAGACTCAACATTCTGCCTCACTGGTTTTGTCTGCTGATCCTTTTGCTGATTTTGAACCTGACAGGGGGTCTTCCTTGAAATGTTACCCGGCTTTTGAGCTCTCCTGTCCGGCGTGGGTTTGCGTCAGCGGCCGGTGTCATTTACTCGTCGTGCCGACCGGAGGGAGGCCACTCCCCGCCGCAGCTGAACAGTCATCCCGGCCTAGTGGAGGTCTGCGCAGGGGGGGTCTTCCTTGAAATCTTAGCCGCCTTCCGAGCTCTCCTGCCGGGCGTGGGTTTGCGTCAGCGGCCGGTGTCATTTACTCGTCGTGCCGACCGGAGGGAGGCCACTCCCCGCTACAGCTGAACAGTCATCCCGGCCTAGTGGAGGTCTGCGCAGGGGGGGTCTTCCTTGAAATCTTAGCCGCCTTCCGAGCTCTCCTGCCGGGCGTGGGTTTGCGTCAGCGGCCGGTGTCATTTACTCGTCGTGCCGACCGGAGGGAGGCCACTCCCCGCCGCAGCTGCAGCGGCAGCTTTGAAACGTCATCCCGGCCCCCTGGAACTGTGCGCGGGGGGGGCGATGCGTCCCGTGCGAGGTACCAGGTCGCGCTGCGCCGTCTGCCTGGCCGCTTTGGGCCCGCTGGAAGTCTATTAAAGCTCCGCGATCTCCGCCTCGGTGCTTAAAAAGCGTCCATCCGCTCTCCTGGAGCTTCTTTCGGTCATCTCGTCCGCGTGCACGGCCTGCCGGTGGCACCGGCTGGAGCTCCGCAAAAAGCTCCATTTCTGTTAAAAATGCTTAGCCGCGTCCCTGGAAGCCCAATCGGGCGTAGAAAGTGAGGGGGAAGGCCCCCAAAGCACCGGCTGGAAGTCCCAAAAAAGCTCCATGATTGGTCAAAAATGCTTAGCCGCGTCCCTGGAAGCGTAATCGGGCGTAAAAAGTGAGGCGGACCGGCCCTGGAGCTCCGTGTGGAGGTCCTCAAAAAGCTCCATAACGTGTTAAAAATGCTTAGCCGCGTCCCTGGAAGCGTAATCGGGCGTAAAATGTTAGGCGGAACGCCCCTGGAGAAAAAAAAATCCGCTCCTGGTACCTAAAATTTTCTCCAGCGGCGGGCTCGGAGTCTCATCTTTCTCCTGGCCGAGAAAAGAGCACTTTCCCCCGGACACCGAACCAGTCAACGTCCCCCTCCTGAGTGGACAAAAAAAATCCACTCCTGGTACCTAAGATTTTCTCCAGCGGCGGGCTTGGGACGAAAATGAATCTTCCTCCCGAAATTAAACCACTATAGGCGGACGCCAGCCCCAAGCACCAGCCCGCATAATAATTTGGAACACGGCACCGTGTTCCAAATTATTATGCAAATCTAATCGGGCGTAAAAAGTGAGGCGGACCGGCCCTGGAGCTCCGTGTGGAGGTCCTCAAAAAGCTCCATAACGTGTTAAAAATGCTTAGCCGCGTCCCTGGAAGCGTAATCGGGCGTAAAAAGTGAGGCGGACCGGCCCTGGAGCTCCGTGTGGAGGTCCTCAAAAAGCTCCATTTCTGTTAAAAATGCTTAGCCGCGTCCCTGGAAGCCCAATCGGGCGTAGAAAGTGAGGGGGAAGGCCCCCAAAGCACCGGCTGGAAGTCCCAAAAAAGCTCCATGATTGGTCAATAATGCTTAGCCGCCTCCCTGGAAGCCTAATCGGGCATAAAAAGCTAGGCGGAACGGCCCCAAAGCTCCACACGGAAGTCCCAAAAAAGCTCCATGATTGGTCAATAATGCTTAGCCGCCTCCCTGGAAGCCTAATCGGGCATAAAAAGCTAGGCGGAACGGCCCCAAAGCTCCACACGGAAGTCCCAAAAAAGCTCCATGATTGGTCAATAATGCTTAGCCGCCTCCCTGGAAGCCTAATCGGGCATAAAAAGCTAGGCGGAACGGCCCCAAAGCTCCACACGGAAGTCCCAAAAAAGCTCCATGATTGGTCAATAATGCTTAGCCGCCTCCCTGGAAGCCTAATCGGGCATAAAAAGTTAGGCGGAACGGCCCCAAAGCTCCACACGGAAGTCCCAAAAAAGCTCCATGATTGGTCAATAATGCTTAGCCGCCTCCCTGGAAGCCTAATCGGGCATAAAAAGCTAGGCGGAACGGCCCCAAAGCTCCACACGGAAGTCCCAAAAAAGCTCCATGATTGGTCAATAATGCTTAGCCGCCTCCCTGGAAGCCTAATCGGGCATAAAAAGTTAGGCGGAACGGCCCCAAAGCTCCACACGGAAGTCCCAAAAAAGCTCCATGATTGGTCAATAATGCTTAGCCGCCTCCCTGGAAGCCTAATCGGGCATAAAAAGCTAGGCGGAACGGCCCCAAAGCTCCACACGGAAGTCCGAAAAAAGCTCCATGATTGGTCAATAATGCTTAGCCGCCTCCCTGGAAGCCTAATCGGGCATAAAAAGTTAGGCGGAACGGCCCCAAAGCTCCACACGGAAGTCCCAAAAAAGCTCCATGATTGGTCAATAATGCTTAGCCGCCTCCCTGGAAGCCTAATCGGGCATAAAAAGCTAGGCGGAACGGCCCCAAAGCTCCACACGGAAGTCCCAAAAAAGCTCCATGATTGGTCAATAATGCTTAGCCGCCTCCCTGGAAGCCTAATCGGGCATAAAAAGTTAGGCGGAACGGCTCCAAAGCTCCACACGGAAGTCCCAAAAAAGCTCCATGATTGGTCAATAATGCTTAGCCGCCTCCCTGGAAGCCTAATCGGGCATAAAAAGTTAGGCGGAACGGCCCCAAAGCTCCACACGGAAGTCCCAAAAAAGCTCCATGATTGGTCAATAATGCTTAGCCGCCTCCCTGGAAGCCTAATCGGGCATAAAAAGTTAGGCGGAACGGCCCCAAAGCTCCACACGGAAGTCCGAAAAAAGCTCAAAAATTTTCTAAGTGCCAACGGCTCATTCGCCGTAATGTGTCCGCTCCGCGCTGGTTCCCCGGTCGGCCGCGAATAGCGCAAAATCAGCCTCACGGAAGTTCGAAAAAAGCTCAAAAATTTTCTAAGTGCCAACGGCTCATTCGCCGTAATGTGTCCGCTCCGCGCTGGTTCCCCGGTCGGCCGCGAATAGCGCAAAATCAGCCTCACGGAAGTTCGAAAAAAGCTCAAAAATTTTCTAAGTGCCAACGGCTCATTCGCCGTAATGTGTCCGCTCCGCGCTGGTTCCCCGGTCGGCCGCGAATAGCGCAAAATCAGCCTCACGGAAGTTCGAAAAAAGCTCAAAAATTTTCTAAGTGCCAACGGCTCATTCGCCGTAATGTGTCCGCTCCGCGCTGGTTCCCCGGTCGGCCGCGAATAGCGCAAAAATCAGCCTAAGTGCAGTACCAACCTTGGCGTGTTGGTGCGCCAGAGTACGATGAGTTGGTCCCCCTAGTCACTGTACTCATTACCTTTACCCCCTAATCGCAAAATATAGTCAGAACGTATATGCAGAAGACTATTTTTTTCTTTTTTAAAATTTTCTAAGTGCCAGCGGATGCTGGCACACGAACTGTCCGAGCTACGACGGTTCTCCGGTCGGACAGCGAGGGTGAAAAAGCGGTCCTAAAATCACCGAGGGCTGCCGCACAAGTTGTCCGAGTGGCGACGGTTCCCCGGTCGGCCACGAATGTCGAAAATTCGGCCTCTCCACCACGGAGGTCGGTGAGAATTTCAGAATATTTTCTAAGTGCGAGCGTGGGCTGCCGCACAACTTGTCCGAGTGGCGACGGTTCCCCGGTCGGATCCGAATGTCGAAAATCCGGCCTCTCCACCACGGAGGTCGGTGAGAATTTCAGAATATTTTCTAAGTGCCAGCGTGGGCTGCCGCACAAGCTGTCCGAATTGCGACGGTTCTCCTTTCGGACCCGAATCGCAAAAATTCGGCCTCTCCACCACGGAAGTCGGTGAGAATTTCAGAATATTTTCTAAGTGCCAGCGTGGGCTGCCGCACAAGCTGTCCGCTTTGTCTGGTTCCCTCGGTCGGCCACGAATGGCGAAAAATCAGCCTCTCCTTCTGGAGCTCGCGCCAACTTTGGCAAATATTTTCTAAGTGCCAACGGCTCTTGCGCCGTAATGTGTCCGCTTTGTCTGGTTCCCTCGGTCGGCCACAAACAGCGAAAAATCAGCCTCTCCTTCTGGAGCTCGCGCCAACTTTGGCGAATATTTTCTAAGTGCCAACGGCTCTTGCGCCGTAATGTGTCCGCTTTGTCTGGTTCCCTCGGTCGGCCACGAATGGCGAAAAATCAGCCTCTCCTTCTGGAGCTCGCGCCAACTTTGGCAAATATTTTCTAAGTGCCAACGGCTCTTGCGCCGTAATGTGTCCGCTTTGTCTGGTTCCCTCGGTCGGCCACAAACAGCGAAAAATCAGCCTCTCCTTCTGGAGCTCGCGCCAACTTTGGCGAATATTTTCTAAGTGCCAACGGCTCTTGCGCCGTAATGTGTCCGCTTTGTCTGGTTCCCTCGGTCGGCCACGAACGGCGAAAAATCAGCCTCTCCTTCTGGAGCTCGCGCCAACTTTGGCGAATATTTTCTAAGTGCCAACGGCTCTTGCGCCGTAATGTGTCCGCTTTGTCTGGTTCCCTCGGTCGGCCACGAACGGCGAAAAATCAGCCTCTCCTTCTGGAGCTCGCGCCAACTTTGGCGAATATTTTCTAAGTGCCAACGGCTCTTGCGCCGTAATGTGTCCGCTTTGCCTGGTTCCCTCGGTCGGCCACGAACGGCGAAAAATCAGCCTCTCCTTCTGGAGCTCGCGCCAACTTTGGCGAATATTTTCTAAGTGCCAACGGCTCTTGCGCCGTAATGTGTCCGCTTTGCCTGGTTCCCTCGGTCGGCCACGAACGGCGAAAAATCAGCCTCTCCTTCTGGAGCTCGCGCCAACTTTGGCGAATATTTTCTAAGTGCCAACGGCTCTTGCGCCGTAATGTGTCCGCTTTGCCTGGTTCCCTCGGTCGGCCACGAACGGCGAAAAATCAGCCTCTCCTTCTGGAGCTCGCGCCAACTTTGGCAAAAATATTCTAAGTGCCAACGGCTCTTGCGCCGTAATGTGTCCGCTTTGTCTGGTTCCCTCGGTCGGCCACAAACGGCGAAAAATCAGCCTCTCCTTCTGGAGCTCGCGCCAACTTTGGCGAATATTTTCTAAGTGCCAACGGCTCTTGCGCCGTAAAGTGTCCGCTTTGCCTGGTTCCCTCGGTCGGCCACAAATAGCGAAAAATCAGCCTCTCCTTCTGGAGCTCGCCTAAGTGCCAACGGCTCTTGCGCCGTAATGTGTCCGCTTTGTCTGGTTCCCTCGGTCGGCCACAAACGGCGAAAAATCAGCCTCTCCTTCTGGAGCTCGCGCCAACTTTGGCGAATATTTTCTAAGTGCCAACGGCTCTTGCGCCGTAAAGTGTCCGCTTTGCCTGGTTCCCTCGGTCGGCCACAAATAGCGAAAAATCAGCCTCTCCTTCTGGAGCTCGCCTAAGTGCCAACGGCTCTTGCGCCGTAATGTGTCCGCTTTGTCTGGTTCCCTCGGTCGGCCACAAACGGCGAAAAATCAGCCTCTCCTTCTGGAGCTCGTGCCAACTTTGGCGAATATTTTCTAAGTGCCAACGGCTCTTGCGCCGTAAAGTGTCCGCTTTGCCTGGTTCCCTCGGTCGGCCACAAATAGCGAAAAATCAGCCTCTCCTTCTGGAGCTCGCCTAAGTGCCAACGGCTCTTGCGCCGTAATGTGTCCGCTTTGTCTGGTTCCCTCGGTCGGCCACAAACGGCGAAAAATCAGCCTCTCATTCTGGAGCTCGTGCCAACTTTGGCGAATATTTTCTAAGTGCCAACGGCTCTTGCGCCGTAATGTGTCCGCTTTGCCTGGTTCCCTCGGTCGGCCACAAATAGCGAAAAAATCAGCCTCTCCTTCTGGAGCTCGCCTAAGTGCCAACGGCTCTTGCGCCGTAATGTGTCCGCTTTGCCTGGTTCCCTCGGTCGGCCACAAACGGCGAAAAATCAGCCTCTCATTCTGGAGCTCGTGCCAACTTTGGCGAATATTTTCTAAGTGCCAACGGCTCTTGCGCCGTAATGTGTCCGCTTTGCCTGGTTCCCTCGGTCGGCCACAAATAGCGAAAAAATCAGCCTCTCCTTCTGGAGCTCGCCTAAGTGCCAACGGCTCTTGCGCCGTAATGTGTCCGCTTTGTCTGGTTCCCTCGGTCGGCCACAAACGGCGAAAAATCAGCCTCTCATTCTGGAGCTCGTGCCAACTTTGGCGAATATTTTCTAAGTGCTAACGGCTCTTGCGCCGTAATGTGTCCGCTTTGCCTGGTTCCCTCGGTCGGCCACAAATAGCGAAAAAATCAGCCTCTCCTTCTGGAGCTCGCCTAAGTGCCAACGGCTCTTGCGCCGTAATGTGTCCGCTTTGCCTGGTTCCCTCGGTCGGCCACAAACGGCGAAAAATCAGCCTCTCCTTCTGGAGCTCGCCTAAGTGCCAACGGCTCTTGCGCCGTAATGTGTCCGCTTTGCCTGGTTCCCTCGGTCGGCCACAAATAGCGAAAAACCAGCCTCTCCTTCTGGAGCTCGCCTAAGTGCCAACGGCTCTTGCGCCGTAATGTGTCCGCTTTGCCTGGTTCCCTCGGTCGGCCACAAACGGCGAAAAATCAGCCTCTCCTTCTGGAGCTCGCCTAAGTGCCAACGGCTCTTGCGCCGTAATGTGTCCGCTTTGCCTGGTTCCCTCGGTCGGCCACAAATAGCGAAAAACCAGCCTCTCCTTCTGGAGCTCGCCTAAGTGCCAACGGCTCTTGCGCCGTAATGTGTCCGCTTTGCCTGGTTCCCTCGGTCGGCCACAAACGGCGAAAAATCAGCCTCTCCTTCTGGAGCTCGCCTAAGTGCCAACGGCTCTTGCGCCGTAATGTGTCCGCTTTGCCTGGTTCCCTCGGTCGGCCACAAATAGCGAAAAACCAGCCTCTCCTTCTGGAGCTCGCCTAAGTGCCAACGGCTCTTGCGCCGTAATGTGTCCGCTTTGCCTGGTTCCCTCGGTCGGCCACAAACGGCGAAAAATCAGCCTCTCCTTCTGGAGCTCGCCTAAGTGCCAACGGCTCTTGCGCCGTAATGTGTCCGCTTTGCCTGGTTCCCTCGGTCGGCCACAAATAGCGAAAAACCAGCCTCTCCTTCTGGAGCTCGCCTAAGTGCCAACGGCTCTTGCGCCGTAATGTGTCCGCTTTGCCTGGTTCCCTCGGTCGGCCACAAACGGCGAAAAATCAGCCTCTCCTTCTGGAGCTCGCCTAAGTGCCAACGGCTCTTGCGCCGTAATGTGTCCGCTTTGCCTGGTTCCCTCGGTCGGCCACAAATAGCGAAAAACCAGCCTCTCCTTCTGGAGCTCGCCTAAGTGCCAACGGCTCTTGCGCCGTAATGTGTCCGCTTTGCCTGGTTCCCTCGGTCGGCCACAAACGGCGAAAAATCAGCCTCTCCTTCTGGAGCTCGCCTAAGTGCCAACGGCTCTTGCGCCGTAATGTGTCCGCTTTGCCTGGTTCCCTCGGTCGGCCACAAATAGCGAAAAACCAGCCTCTCCTTCTGGAGCTCGCCTAAGTGCCAACGGCTCTTGCGCCGTAATGTGTCCGCTTTGCCTGGTTCCCTCGGTCGGCCACAAACGGCGAAAAATCAGCCTCTCCTTCTGGAGCTCGCCTAAGTGCCAACGGCTCTTGCGCCGTAATGTGTCCGCTTTGCCTGGTTCCCTCGGTCGGCCACAAATAGCGAAAAACCAGCCTCTCCTTCTGGAGCTCGCCTAAGTGCCAACGGCTCTTGCGCCGTAATGTGTCCGCTTTGCCTGGTTCCCTCGGTCGGCCACAAATAGCGAAAAACCAGCCTCTCCTTCTGGAGCTCGCCTAAGTGCCAACGGCTCTTGCGCCGTAATGTGTCCGCTTTGCCTGGTTCCCTCGGTCGGCCACAAACGGCGAAAAATCAGCCTCTCCTTCTGGAGCTCGCCTAAGTGCCAACGGCTCTTGCGCCGTAATGTGTCCGCTTTGCCTGGTTCCCTCGGTCGGCCACAAACGGCGAAAAATCAGCCTCTCCTTCTGGAGCTCGCCTAAGTGCCAACGGCTCTTGCGCCGTAATGTGTCCGCTTTGCCTGGTTCCCTCGGTCGGCCACAAATAGCGAAAAACCAGCCTCTCCTTCTGGAGCTCGCCTAAGTGCCAACGGCTCTTGCGCCGTAATGTGTCCGCTTTGCCTGGTTCCCTCGGTCGGCCACAAACGGCGAAAAATCAGCCTCTCCTTCTGGAGCTCGCCTAAGTGCCAACGGCTCTTGCGCCGTAATGTGTCCGCTTTGCCTGGTTCCCTCGGTCGGCCACAAATAGCGAAAAACCAGCCTCTCCTTCTGGAGCTCGCGCCAACTTTGTCAAAAAATTTCTAAGTGCCAACGGCTCTTGCGCCGTAAAGTGTCCGCTTTGCCTGGTTCCCTCGGTCGGCCACAAATAGCGAAAAATCAGCCTCTCCTTCTGGAGCTCGCCTAAGTGCCAACGGCTCTTGCGCCGTAATGTGTCCGCTTTGCCTGGTTCCCTCGGTCGGCCACAAATAGCGAAAAACCAGCCTCTCCTTCTGGAGCTCGCCTAAGTGCCAACGGCTCTTGCGCCGTAATGTGTCCGCTTTGCCTGGTTCCCTCGGTCGGCCACAAATAGCGAAAAATCAGCCTCTCCTTCTGGAGCTCGCCTAAGTGCCAACGGCTCTTGCGCCGTAATGTGTCCGCTTTGCCTGGTTCCCTCGGTCGGCCACAAATAGCGAAAAATCAGCCTCTCCTTCTGGAGCTCGCCTAAGTGCCAACGGCTCTTGCGCCGTAATGTGTCCGCTTTGCCTGGTTCCCTCGGTCGGCCACAAACGGCGAAAAATCAGCCTCTCCTTCTGGAGCTCGCCTAAGTGCCAACGGCTCTTGCGCCGTAATGTGTCCGCTTTGCCTGGTTCCCTCGGTCGGCCACAAATAGCGAAAAATCAGCCTCTCCTTCTGGAGCTCGCCTAAGTGCCAACGGCTCTTGCGCCGTAATGTGTCCGCTTTGCCTGGTTCCCTCGGTCGGCCACAAATAGCGAAAAATCAGCCTCTCCTTCTGGAGCTCGCCTAAGTGCCAACGGCTCTTGCGCCGTAATGTGTCCGCTTTGCCTGGTTCCCTCGGTCGGCCACAAATAGCGAAAAATCAGCCTCTCCTTCTGGAGCTCGCCTAAGTGCCAACGGCTCTTGCGCCGTAATGTGTCCGCTTTGCCTGGTTCCCTCGGTCGGCCACAAACGGCGAAAAATCAGCCTCTCCTTCTGGAGCTCGCCTAAGTGCCAACGGCTCTTGCGCCGTAATGTGTCCGCTTTGCCTGGTTCCCTCGGTCGGCCACAAATAGCGAAAAATCAGCCTCTCCTTCTGGAGCTCGCCTAAGTGCCAACGGCTCTTGCGCCGTAATGTGTCCGCTTTGCCTGGTTCCCTCGGTCGGCCACAAATAGCGAAAAATCAGCCTCTCCTTCTGGAGCTCGCGCCAACTTTGGCGAATATTTTCTAAGTGCCAACGGCTCTTGCGCCGTAAAGTGTCCGCTTTGTCTGGTTCCCTCGGTCGGCCACAAATAGCGAAAAATCAGCCTCTCCTTCTGGAGCTCGCGCAAGTGCCAACGGCTCTTGCGCCGTAAAGTGTCCGCTTTGTCTGGTTCCCTCGGTCGGCCACAAATAGCGAAAAATCAGCCTCTCCTTCTGGAGCTCGTGCCAACTTTGGCGAATATTTTCTAAGTGCCAACGGCTCTTGCGCCGTAATGTGTCCGCTTTGTCTGGTTCCCTCGGTCGGCCACAAATAGCGAAAAATCAGCCTCTCCTTCTGGAGCTCGTGCCAACTTTGGCGAATATTTTCTAAGTGCCAACGGCTCTTGCGCCGTAAAGTGTCCGCTTTGCCTGGTTCCCTCGGTCGGCCACAAATAGCGAAAAATCAGCCTCTCCTTCTGGAGCTCGCGCCAACTTTGTCAAAAAATTTCTAAGTGCCAACGGCTCTTGCGCCGTAAAGTGTCCGCTTTGCCTGGTTCCCTCGGTCGGCCACAAATAGCGAAAAATCAGCCTCTCCTTCTGGAGCTCGCGCCAACTTTGTCGAAAAATTTCTAAGTGCCAACGGCTCTTGCGCCGTAAAGTGTCCGCTTTGTCTGGTTCCCTCGGTCGGCCGCAAATAGCGAAAAATCAGCCTCTCGCCCGTCAGGTACCAGGCGTTGGGGTACCAGGGGTAAGTGCAGTACCAGCTTTGGTCTGTTGGTGCGCCAGAGTACGATGAGTTGGTCCCCCTAGTCACTGTACTCATTACCTTTACCCCCAAATCGCAAAATATAGTCAGAACGAGTGTGGGGAACACAAGTTTTGGCCCCGAGAACCAGGCGGCTGGTGTCTCTAGCGATGTGTTCCCCCCCAAAAAGTGTTCACATGCTCGGACAGCGAACCTAGGAGCTACCGCAAAGCACTCTGGAAGTGCAAGAGCGAAAAATTTTCTAAGTACAAAAACTCTCGAAAATTTTCAAAGTGTCACAGTGCTCGAAAATTTTCAAAGTGCTACATGCTTTCCATCCAAGGAAGGAATAGTGGAGGACCGGCCGCCTCCTTAAACACAAGCCGGCGGAACGACGGGGAGGACCGGCCGCCTCCTTAAACACAGGCCGGTGGAACGTTTGGCAGAATTCTTCTCGTGGAGGACCGGCCGCCTCCTTAAACACAAGCCGGCGGAACGACGGGGAGGACCGGCCGCCTCCTTAAACACAGGCCGGTGGAACGTTTGGCAGAATTCTTCTCGTGGAGGACCGGCCGCCTCCTTAAACACAGGCCGGTGGGAACGGTTGGCAGAATTGCGTGACGGCCGCCTGCTCCCGGCGTCCGCACGTGAACGAACACCCCCTCCCGGGGACGGCCGTCTGCTCCCGACCGCCGTCCTTCACCCCCTCACCTTCCGGACCCCCGTCTGCTCCCGGCGGGCCTCCGAGTACCCCCACCTTCTCCCGAACTGACCGACAGGCAATGAGACCCGCCTTGGTAGGGCCCCCACCGGCCCCGGCTCGCGCCGGCGTTGGGTGGACGGTTCCTCCCCACTTGCGGGTCGCTCTCCACGGAGGACCGGTCGCCTCACTAAACATAGGCCGGGCGAAAATCTGCGAATGTTATACATCCAAGGAGGGAGGACCGGCCGCCTCCTTAAACCACCGGCCGGGCGAAAATATGCGAATGTTATACATCCAAGGAGGGAGGACCGGTCGCCTCACTAAACATAGGCCGGGCGAAAATCTGCGAATGTTATACATCCAAGGAGGGAGGACCGGCCGCCTCCTTAAACCACCGGCCGGGCGAAAATCTGCGAATGTTATACATCCAAGAAAGGAAGGAAGGAGGGAACCGGCCGCCTCCTTAAACACAGGCCGGGCGAAAATCTGCGAATCTTATCCATCCAAGGACGGAGGACCGGCCGCCTCCTTAAACACAGGCCGGTAGGAACGGTTGGCAGAATCGCGTGACGGCCGCCTGCTCCCGGCGTCCGCACGTGAACGAACACCCCCTCCCGGGGACGGCCGTCTGCTCCCGGCCGCCGTCCTTCACCCCCCTCAGCTTCCGGACCCCCGTCTGCTCCCGGCGGGCCTCCGAGTACCCTCCCCTTCTCCCGAACTGACCGACTGGCACTCATGACCCGCCTTGGTAGGGCCCCCACCGGCCCCGGCTCGCGCCGGCGTTGGGTGGACGGTTCCTCCCCACTTGCGGGTCGCACTCTAGCGCCTCGGCCGCCGCGAGAGCGTGCGCTACGCGCCGCCCCCGCAGGCCTTGGCGCGACCGAACGGCAGCGAGACCGAGACGCCCCGAATCCCCCACCTAGAGGAAATCAACGGAGGCCGAGCGCGCGATCCGATTGCGGCACGCCGCGTGGGTGTCCGCCGGCCGCGCCGGTCTACCGCGAATGCTGTTTCTCAAACCCTTGCCTAACCAGACGGCACCGCGGGATGTGTTGTCGCAACTCTGCTCGACTATCCGAATAGCCTTTCCCGACTACCGCGTTGCGGGAGGCGTCTTTCGTGCCGCCGGTGGCGTATGACCTTCCGCGAGAGGCGTGCGGGCTCGGGGGGGCCG
>NW_026871983.1:195000-220000 GCF_033458585.1 Syngnathus typhle
GAGGAGGCAGCCTCCCCTTAGTATAACTTAGTCTCCGGAGAATGACAGCGGGCGCGCGCAAGAGGCCAGTCCGGGGATGAGGCAGCATCCTCGGGCAGCAGGCGGGAGGAGGCAGCCTCCCCTTAGTATAACTTAGTCTCCGGAGAATGACAGCGGGCGCGCGCAAGAGGCCAGTCCGGGGATGAGGCAGCATCCTCGGGCAGCAGGCGGGAGGAGGCAGCCTCCCCTTAGTATAACTTAGTCTCCGGAGAATGACAGCGGGCGCGCCTAAGAGGCTGGTCCGGGGACCAGGCACTCTCCCCGGACAACAAAGCACGTCCCCCTCCTGAGTGGACAAAAAAAATCCACTCCTGGTACCTAGAATTTTCTCCAGCGGCGGGCTGGGAGTCTAATCTTTCTCCTGGCCGAGAAAAGAGCACTCTCCCCGGACAACAAAGCACGTCCCCCTCCTGAGTGGACAAAAAAAAATCCACTCCTGGTACCTAAGATTTTCTCCAGCGGCGGGCTGGGAGTCTAATCTTTCTCCTGGCCGAGAAAAGAGCACTCTCCCCGGACAACAAAGCACGTCCCCCTCCTGAGTGGACAAAAAAAATCCACTCCTGGTACCTAAGATTTTCTCCAGCGGCGGGCTGGGAGTCTAATCTTTCTCCTGGCCGAGAAAAGAGCACTTTCCCCCGGACAACAAAGCACGTCCCCCTCCTGAGTGGACAAAAAAAATCCACTCCTGGTACCTAGAATTTTCTCCAGCGGCGGGCTGGGAGTCTAATCTTTCTCCTGGCCGAGAAAAGAGCACTTTCCCCCGGACAACAAAGCACGTCCCCCTCCTGAGTGGACAAAAAAAATCCACTCCTGGTACCTAGAATTTTCTCCAGCGGCGGGCTGGGAGTCTAATCTTTCTCCTGGCCGAGAAAAGAGCACTTTCCCCCGGACACCAAACCAGCCAACGTCCCCCTCCTGAGTGGACAAAAAAAATCCACTCCTGGTACCTAGAATTTTCTCCAGCGGCGGGCTGGGAGTCTAATCTTTCTCCTGGCCGAGAAAAGAGCACTTTCCCCCGGACACCAAACCAGCCAACGTCCCCCTCCTGAGTGGACAAAAAAAATCCACTCCTGGTACCTAAAATTTTCTCCAGCGGCGGGCTTGGGACGAAAATCAATCTTCCTCCCGAAATTAAACCACTATTGGCGGACGCCAGCCCCAAGCGCCAGCCCCGACCGCCACCCCCCGACCGCCACAAGGCGACCGCCACAAGGCGACCGCCACAAGGCGACCGCCACAAGGCGACCGCCACCGGCCCCAAGCGCCAGCCCCGACCGCCACCCCCCGACCGCCACAAGGCGACCGCCACAAGGCGACCGCCACAAGGCGACCGCCACCGGCCCCAAGCGCCAGCCCCGACCGCCACCCCCCGACCGCCACAAGGCGACCGCCACAAGGCGACCGCCACAAGGCGACCGCCACCGGCCCCAAGCGCCAGCCCCGACCGCCACCCCCCGACCACCACAAGGCGACCGCCACAAGGCGACCGCCACAAGGCGACCGCCACCGGCCCCAAGCGCCAGCCCCGACCGCCACCCCCCGACCGCCACAAGGCGACCGCCACAAGGCGACCGCCACAAGGCGACCGCCACAAGGCGACCGCCACCGGCCCCAAGCGCCAGCCCCGACCGCCACCCCCCGACCGCCACAAGGCGACCGCCACAAGGCGACCGCCACAAGGCGACCGCCACCGGCCCCAAGCGCCAGCCCCGACCGCCACCCCCCGACCGCCACAAGGCGACCGCCACAAGGCGACCGCCACAAGGCGACCGCCACAAGGCGACCGCCACCGGCCCCAAGCGCCAGCCCCGACCGCCACCCCCCGACCGCCACAAGGCGACCGCCACAAGGCGTTAGTGGCGTCGCTTCCTTGAATGCTTAGCCGCCTTTCGAGCTGCCATGCCGGGCTTGAGTTAGTGGTTTGCGCCCGGTACTTTACTGGACCCTATTTGGCCCGCGGACCGGCCGGCGTCGCTTCCTTGAATGCTTAGCCGCCTTTCGAGCTGCCATGCCGGGCTTGAGTTAGTGGTTTGCGCCCGGTACTCTACGTTAAAAGTCAGGCGGAACGGCTCTGAAGCTCCAGACGGTGCTTCCTTGAATGCTTAGCCGCCTTTCGAGCTGCCATGCCGGGCTTGAGTTAGTGGTTTGCGCCCGGTACTCTACGTTAAAAGTCAGGCGGAACGGCTCTGAAGCTCCAGACGGTGCTTCCTTGAATGCTTAGCCGCCTTTCGAGCTGCCATGCCGGGCTTGAGTTAGTGGTTTGCGCCCGGTACTCTACGTTAAAAGTCAGGCGGAACGGCTCTGAAGCTCCAGACGGTGCTTCCTTGAATGCTTAGCCGCCTTTCGAGCTGCCATGCCGGGCTTGAGTTAGTGGTTTGCGCCCGGTACTCTACGTTAAAAGTCAGGCGGAACGGCTCTGAAGCTCCAGACGGTGCTTCCTTGAATGCTTAGCCGCCTTTCGAGCTGCCATGCCGGGCTTGAGTTAGTGGTTTGCGCCCGGTACTCTACGTTAAAAGTCAGGCGGAACGGCTCTGAAGCTCCAGACGGTGCTTCCTTGAATGCTTAGCCGCCTTTCGAGCTGCCATGCCGGGCTTGAGTTAGTGGTTTGCGCCCGGTACTCTACGTTAAAAGTCAGGCGGAACGGCTCTGAAGCTCCAGACGGTGCTTCCTTGAATGCTTAGCCGCCTTTCGAGCTGCCATGCCGGGCTTGAGTTAGTGGTTTGCGCCCGGTACTCTACGTTAAAAGTCAGGCGGAACGGCTCTGAAGCTCCAGACGGTGCTTCCTTGAATGCTTAGCCGCCTTTCGAGCTGCCATGCCGGGCTTGAGTTAGTGGTTTGCGCCCGGTACTCTACGTTAAAAGTCAGGCGGAACGGCTCTGAAGCTCCAGACGGTGCTTCCTTGAATGCTTAGCCGCCTTTCGAGCTGCCATGCCGGGCTTGAGTTAGTGGTTTGCGCCCGGTACTCTACGTTAAAAGTCAGGCGGAACGGCTCTGAAGCTCCAGACGGTGCTTCCTTGAATGCTTAGCCGCCTTTCGAGCTGCCATGCCGGGCTTGAGTTAGTGGTTTGCGCCCGGTACTCTACGTTAAAAGTCAGGCGGAACGGCTCTGAAGCTCCAGACGGTGCTTCCTTGAATGCTTAGCCGCCTTTCGAGCTGCCATGCCGGGCTTGAGTTAGTGGTTTGCGCCCGGTACTCTACGTTAAAAGTCAGGCGGAACGGCTCTGAAGCTCCAGACGGTGCTTCCTTGAATGCTTAGCCGCCTTTCGAGCTGCCATGCCGGGCTTGAGTTAGTGGTTTGCGCCCGGTACTCTACGTTAAAAGTCAGGCGGAACGGCTCTGAAGCTCCAGACGGTGCTTCCTTGAATGCTTAGCCGCCTTTCGAGCTGCCATGCCGGGCTTGAGTTAGTGGTTTGCGCCCGGTACTCTACGTTAAAAGTCAGGCGGAACGGCTCTGAAGCTCCAGACGGTGCTTCCTTGAATGCTTAGCCGCCTTTCGAGCTGCCATGCCGGGCTTGAGTTAGTGGTTTGCGCCCGGTACTCTACGTTAAAAGTCAGGCGGAACGGCTCTGAAGCTCCAGACGGTGCTTCCTTGAATGCTTAGCCGCCTTTCGAGCTGCCATGCCGGGCTTGAGTTAGTGGTTTGCGCCCGGTACTCTACGTTAAAAGTCAGGCGGAACGGCTCTGAAGCTCCAGACGGTGCTTCCTTGAATGCTTAGCCGCCTTTCGAGCTGCCATGCCGGGCTTGAGTTAGTGGTTTGCGCCCGGTACTCTACGTTAAAAGTCAGGCGGAACGGCTCTGAAGCTCCAGACGGTGCTTCCTTGAATGCTTAGCCGCCTTTCGAGCTGCCATGCCGGGCTTGAGTTAGTGGTTTGCGCCCGGTACTCTACGTTAAAAGTCAGGCGGAACGGCTCTGAAGCTCCAGACGGTGCTTCCTTGAATGCTTAGCCGCCTTTCGAGCTGCCATGCCGGGCTTGAGTTAGTGGTTTGCGCCCGGTACTCTACGTTAAAAGTCAGGCGGAACGGCTCTGAAGCTCCAGACGGTGCTTCCTTGAATGCTTAGCCGCCTTTCGAGCTGCCATGCCGGGCTTGAGTTAGTGGTTTGCGCCCGGTACTCTACGTTAAAAGTCAGGCGGAACGGCTCTGAAGCTCCAGACGGTGCTTCCTTGAATGCTTAGCCGCCTTTCGAGCTGCCATGCCGGGCTTGAGTTAGTGGTTTGCGCCCGGTACTCTACGTTAAAAGTCAGGCGGAACGGCTCTGAAGCTCCAGACGGTGCTTCCTTGAATGCTTAGCCGCCTTTCGAGCTGCCATGCCGGGCTTGAGTTAGTGGTTTGCGCCCGGTACTCTACGTTAAAAGTCAGGCGGAACGGCTCTGAAGCTCCAGACGGTGCTTCCTTGAATGCTTAGCCGCCTTTCGAGCTGCCATGCCGGGCTTGAGTTAGTGGTTTGCGCCCGGTACTCTACGTTAAAAGTCAGGCGGAACGGCTCTGAAGCTCCAGACGGTGCTTCCTTGAATGCTTAGCCGCCTTTCGAGCTGCCATGCCGGGCTTGAGTTAGTGGTTTGCGCCCGGTACTCTACGTTAAAAGTCAGGCGGAACGGCTCTGAAGCTCCAGACGGTGCTTCCTTGAATGCTTAGCCGCCTTTCGAGCTGCCATGCCGGGCTTGAGTTAGTGGTTTGCGCCCGGTACTCTACGTTAAAAGTCAGGCGGAACGGCTCTGAAGCTCCAGACGGTGCTTCCTTGAATGCTTAGCCGCCTTTCGAGCTGCCATGCCGGGCTTGAGTTAGTGGTTTGCGCCCGGTACTCTACGTTAAAAGTCAGGCGGAACGGCTCTGAAGCTCCAGACGGTGCTTCCTTGAATGCTTAGCCGCCTTTCGAGCTGCCATGCCGGGCTTGAGTTAGTGGTTTGCGCCCGGTACTCTACGTTAAAAGTCAGGCGGAACGGCTCTGAAGCTCCAGACGGTGCTTCCTTGAATGCTTAGCCGCCTTTCGAGCTGCCATGCCGGGCTTGAGTTAGTGGTTTGCGCCCGGTACTCTACGTTAAAAGTCAGGCGGAACGGCTCTGAAGCTCCAGACGGTGCTTCCTTGAATGCTTAGCCGCCTTTCGAGCTGCCATGCCGGGCTTGAGTTAGTGGTTTGCGCCCGGTACTCTACGTTAAAAGTCAGGCGGAACGGCTCTGAAGCTCCAGACGGTGCTTCCTTGAATGCTTAGCCGCCTTTCGAGCTGCCATGCCGGGCTTGAGTTAGTGGTTTGCGCCCGGTACTCTACGTTAAAAGTCAGGCGGAACGGCTCTGAAGCTCCAGACGGTGCTTCCTTGAATGCTTAGCCGCCTTTCGAGCTGCCATGCCGGGCTTGAGTTAGTGGTTTGCGCCCGGTACTCTACGTTAAAAGTCAGGCGGAACGGCTCTGAAGCTCCAGACGGTGCTTCCTTGAATGCTTAGCCGCCTTTCGAGCTGCCATGCCGGGCTTGAGTTAGTGGTTTGCGCCCGGTACTCTACGTTAAAAGTCAGGCGGAACGGCTCTGAAGCTCCAGACGGTGCTTCCTTGAATGCTTAGCCGCCTTTCGAGCTGCCATGCCGGGCTTGAGTTAGTGGTTTGCGCCCGGTACTCTACGTTAAAAGTCAGGCGGAACGGCTCTGAAGCTCCAGACGGTGCTTCCTTGAATGCTTAGCCGCCTTTCGAGCTGCCATGCCGGGCTTGAGTTAGTGGTTTGCGCCCGGTACTCTACGTTAAAAGTCAGGCGGAACGGCTCTGAAGCTCCAGACGGTGCTTCCTTGAATGCTTAGCCGCCTTTCGAGCTGCCATGCCGGGCTTGAGTTAGTGGTTTGCGCCCGGTACTCTACGTTAAAAGTCAGGCGGAACGGCTCTGAAGCTCCAGACGGTGCTTCCTTGAATGCTTAGCCGCCTTTCGAGCTGCCATGCCGGGCTTGAGTTAGTGGTTTGCGCCCGGTACTCTACGTTAAAAGTCAGGCGGAACGGCTCTGAAGCTCCAGACGGTGCTTCCTTGAATGCTTAGCCGCCTTTCGAGCTGCCATGCCGGGCTTGAGTTAGTGGTTTGCGCCCGGTACTCTACGTTAAAAGTCAGGCGGAACGGCTCTGAAGCTCCAGACGGTGCTTCCTTGAATGCTTAGCCGCCTTTCGAGCTGCCATGCCGGGCTTGAGTTAGTGGTTTGCGCCCGGTACTCTACGTTAAAAGTCAGGCGGAACGGCTCTGAAGCTCCAGACGGTGCTTCCTTGAATGCTTAGCCGCCTTTCGAGCTGCCATGCCGGGCTTGAGTTAGTGGTTTGCGCCCGGTACTCTACGTTAAAAGTCAGGCGGAACGGCTCTGAAGCTCCAGACGGTGCTTCCTTGAATGCTTAGCCGCCTTTCGAGCTGCCATGCCGGGCTTGAGTTAGTGGTTTGCGCCCGGTACTCTACGTTAAAAGTCAGGCGGAACGGCTCTGAAGCTCCAGACGGTGCTTCCTTGAATGCTTAGCCGCCTTTCGAGCTCTCCTGCCCGGCGTGGGTTTCGCGTCCGCGCCCGGTACATTATGGAAGCCAAAAAAAAAAAAAATTCTAAGTGCGAGTGGGACCGGCCTGGGGGGCTTCCTTGAAAGCCCATCCGCCCTCCGAGCTCTCCCACCGGTCGTGGGTTGGCGTCCGCCACTGCTCAAAGCGAACTTCAAATTATCTGCTTAATAATGTGGAACACCATTCTTAAGTAGTTTTTCCTTAATTTGGGCTCAACTGGCCGGTAATGATCCCCGGTGTCTGAGATTGATCTCAGTGATCCAAAGAGCCCTGACACGTAATACCATCCATGAGTTTAATTGAAAAACAAAAAATGTAATCTTTATGACACATAAATACAATTTGCATAATAATTTGGAACACAGTGTAGACTTCCAGCGGACCGCGCGCGGCTCGGCTGACGGCGCAGCGCGATCTGGTACCGCTGCGCGGGACGAAACACGCCCCGTGCAGAGTTCCAGGCGGCCGGGAAGACATTTAAGCGCTGCCGCTGCAGCTGCGGCGGGGATTTGCCGTCCTCCGGTGGACACGACGAGTAAATACACCAGCAATCGCACTTACACCGTGTTCCAAATTATTATGCAAGTGACATTTATCTCAGATTTTCCTAAATAGTCGATGCAAAATGAGTCAGCATAATTTTCAAGTCATCAACCATTATTTTGATGAATTCTAATTTTATTGAACAAACCTCCGAATGATCACAGAATTTTTAAAAAATAAAAAACTTAAAATGCACTGTTCCACATTATTACGCACAACAGAGTTTTATAACATTTTATAGGTTTTTATGAACTGAAATGCCCATCTTAAGAATTTACAGCATTAGGAGGTCATATTTACTGAAATCAAAAGCTATTTCAAAGAAAAGACAAACAAGTTACATTTTAACATAGGACCCTTTATTTCAATAAAAAACAAAGTTACATTTTAACATAGGACCCTTTGTTCAACAGCAGCTTCACGATTCTTCCATCCACTGAACTTGTGAGTTTTTGTACAGTTTCTGGTTGAATTTCTTGGCAGGATCTAAGAATAGCCTGCCAGAGCTGCTCTTTGGAATTGAACTGCCTCCCACCTTCGTAGATTTTCTGCTTGACGATGCTCCACAAGTTTTCAATAGGATTGAGGTCAGGGGAGCATGGGGGCCACACCATCAGTTTCTCTCCCTTTATTCCCATAGATGCCAAAGACGTTGACGTATTTCTTGCAGCATGAGATGGTGCATTGTCATGCATGAAGATGATCTTTTGACGGAAAGCACGGTTCTTCCTGTTGTACCATGGACAGAAGTGTTGAGTCAGAAATTCCACGTAGTTAACAGACGTAATTTTGACGCCTTCAGGGACCCTAAAGGGGCCAAGCAGCTCTCTCCCCATGATTCCGGCCCAAAACATCACTCCGCCACCTCCCTGCTGACGCCGCAGCCTTGTTGGGCTATCGTGGCCGTCCACCAACCATCCACGACTCCATCCATCTGTAAAGTCAAGTCAAATCAAGTTTATTTGTATAGCCCTAAATCACAAGCAGTCTCAAAGGGCTTCACATAGACAGAAATTGACAATTATTCTCAAAGCATCCCCTGAGCTCTCAAAAGTGCAAGGAAAAACTTAAAAAACCCTACCTGGCCCATCCAAGGTGGCACGGCACTCGTCGGTGAACAGGACTGTCTGAAAATTTGTCTTCATGTAAGTCTGGGCCCACTGCAGCCGTTTCTGCTTGTTCGCGTTGTTCAGGGGTGGCCGAATGGAGGGTTTCCGCACAACTGCAAGCCTCTGGAGGATCCTGCACCTCGTCGTTCGTGGGACTTCACTGGCACCAGCAGCGTCGAATATTTGTTTGCTCGTCTTTAGTGGCATGCTTGCAGCCGCCCTCTTGATTCGATTTGTTTGTCTTGCAGAAACCTTCCTTGTCGTGCCTTTGTCTGCACGAACGCGCGTTTGCTCCGAATCAGCGACGAATTTCTTCAAAGTTCGATGGTCGCGCTTAAGCTTTCGTGCAATATCGAATGTCTGCATACCTTGTCCAAGGCATCGAACGATTTCACGCTTCTCGACAGCAGAGAGATCCTTTTTCCTCCCCATGGTTGAACGAAATGGCCGAACGCTTAAAAACGCGGAACTTAAATAGACTTGTTAATTACTACAATTGCGCTCACCTGGCAGACTACCATGGACTGTACCATGACTGAGGGTGATTTCAGTACTTGAAAAACAAAAAATGTAATCTTTATGACACTTAAATACATTTTGCATAATAATTTGGAACACGGGACCGTGTTCCAAATTATTATGCAAAGGATATTTATCTCAGATTTTCCTAAATAGCTTCCTTGAAATGTTACCCGGCTTTTGAGCTCTCCTGCCCGGCGTGGGTTTGCGTCAGCGCCCGGTAACATTATGGAAGCTAAAAGAAAGAAAAAAGAAACAAATCTAAGTGCGATTGCTGGTGTCTAAATACATTTTGCATAATAATTTGGAACACGGGACCGTGTTCCAAATTATTATGCAAGTGATATTTATCTCAGATTTTCCCAAAATAGTCAGCGGTGGTTCCTTGAAATGTTACCCGGCTTTCAAGCTCTCCTGCCCGGCGTGAGTTTCGCGTCCGCGCCCCCTCTTTGGCTCCGCGGTGGTTCGTTCCTTGAAATGTTACCCGGCTTTTGAGCTCTCCTGTCCGGCGTGGGTTTGCGTCAGCGGCCGGTGTCATTTACTCGTCGTGCCGACCGGAGGGAGGCCACTCCCCGCCACAGCTGAACAGTCATCCCGGCCTAGTGGAGGTCTGCGCAGGGGGGGTCTTCCTTGAAATGTTACCCGGCTTTTGAGCTCTCCTGTCCGGCGTGGGTTTGCGTCAGCGGCCGGTGTCATTTACTCGTCGTGCCGACCGGAGGGAGGCCACTCCCCGCCACAGCTGAACAGTCATCCCGGCCTAGTGGAGGTCTGCGCAGGGGGGGTCTTCCTTGAAATGTTACCCGGCTTTTGAGCTCTCCTGTCCGGCGTGGGTTTGCGTCAGCGGCCGGTGTCATTTACTCGTCGTGCCGACCGGAGGGAGGCCACTCCCCGCCACAGCTGAACAGTCATCCCGGCCTAGTGGAGGTCTGCGCAGGGGGGGTCTTCCTTGAAATGTTACCCGGCTTTTGAGCTCTCCTGTCCGGCGTGGGTTTGCGTCAGCGGCCGGTGTCATTTACTCGTCGTGCCGACCGGAGGGAGGCCACTCCCCGCCGCAGCTGAACAGTCATCCCGGCCTAGTGGAGGTCTGCGCAGGGGGGGTCTTCCTTGAAATGTTACCCGGCTTTTGAGCTCTCCTGTCCGGCGTGGGTTTGCGTCAGCGGCCGGTGTCATTTACTCGTCGTGCCGACCGGAGGGAGGCCACTCCCCGCCACAGCTGAACAGTCATCCCGGCCTAGTGGAGGTCTGCGCAGGGGGGGTCTTCCTTGAAATGTTACCCGGCTTTTGAGCTCTCCTGTCCGGCGTGGGTTTGCGTCAGCGGCCGGTGTCATTTACTCGTCGTGCCGACCGGAGGGAGGCCACTCCCCGCCACAGCTGAACAGTCATCCCGGCCTAGTGGAGGTCTGCGCAGGGGGGGTCTTCCTTGAAATGTTACCCGGCTTTTGAGCTCTCCTGTCCGGCGTGGGTTTGCGTCAGCGGCCGGTGTCATTTACTCGTCGTGCCGACCGGAGGGAGGCCACTCCCCGCCGCAGCTGAACAGTCATCCCGGCCTAGTGGAGGTCTGCGCAGGGGGGGTCTTCCTTGAAATCTTAGCCGCCTTCCGAGCTCTCCTGCCGGGCGTGGGTTTGCGTCAGCGGCCGGTGTCATTTACTCGTCGTGCCGACCGGAGGGAGGCCACTCCCCGCTACAGCTGAACAGTCATCCCGGCCTAGTGGAGGTCTGCGCAGGGGGGGTCTTCCTTGAAATCTTAGCCGCCTTCCGAGCTCTCCTGCCGGGCGTGGGTTTGCGTCAGCGGCCGGTGTCATTTACTCGTCGTGCCGACCGGAGGGAGGCCACTCCCCGCCGCAGCTGAACAGTCATCCCGGCCTAGTGGAGGTCTGCGCAGGGGGGGTCTTCCTTGAAATCTTAGCCGCCTTCCGAGCTCTCCTGCCGGGCGTGGGTTTGCGTCAGCGGCCGGTGTCATTTACTCGTCGTGCCGACCGGAGGGAGGCCACTCCCCGCCGCAGCTGAACAGTCATCCCGGCCTAGTGGAGGTCTGCGCAGGGGGGGTCTTCCTTGAAATCTTAGCCGCCTTCCGAGCTCTCCTGCCGGGCGTGGGTTTGCGTCAGCGGCCGGTGTCATTTACTCGTCGTGTCCACCGGAGGGAGGCCACTCCCCGCTACAGCTGAACAGTCATCCCGGCCTAGTGGAGGTCTGCGCAGGGGGGGTCTTCCTTGAAATCTTAGCCGCCTTCCGAGCTCTCCTGCCGGGCGTGGGTTTGCGTCAGCGGCCGGTGTCATTTACTCGTCGTGCCGACCGGAGGGAGGCCACTCCCCGCCGCAGCTGAACAGTCATCCCGGCCTAGTGGAGGTCTGCGCAGGGGGGGTCTTCCTTGAAATCTTAGCCGCCTTCCGAGCTCTCCTGCCGGGCGTGGGTTTGCGTCAGCGGCCGGTGTCATTTACTCGTCGTGCCGACCGGAGGGAGGCCACTCCCCGCCGCAGCTGAACAGTCATCCCGGCCTAGTGGAGGTCTGCGCAGGGGGGGTCTTCCTTGAAATCTTAGCCGCCTTCCGAGCTCTCCTGCCGGGCGTGGGTTTGCGTCAGCGGCCGGTGTCATTTACTCGTCGTGTCCACCGGAGGGAGGCCACTCCCCGCCGCAGCTGCAGCGGCAGCTTTGAAACGTCATCCCGGCCCCCTGGAACTGTGCGCGGGGGGGGCGATGCGTCCCGTGCGAGGTACCAGGTCGCGCTGCGCCGTCTGCCTGGCCGCTTTGGGCCCGCTGGAAGTCTATTAAAGCTCCGCGATCTCCGCCTCGGTGCTTAAAAAGCGTCCATCCGCTCTCCTGGAGCTTCTTTCGGTCATCTCGTCCGCGTGCACGGCCTGCCGGTGGCACCGGCTGGAGCTCCGCAAAAAGCTCCATTTCTGTTAAAAATGCTTAGCCGCGTCCCTGGAAGCCCAATCGGGCGTAGAAAGTGAGGGGGAAGGCCCCCAAAGCACCGGCTGGAAGTCCCAAAAAAGCTCCATGATTGGTCAAAAATGCTTAGCCGCGTCCCTGGAAGCGTAATCGGGCGTAAAAAGTGAGGCGGACCGGCCCTGGAGCTCCGTGTGGAGGTCCTCAAAAAGCTCCATAACGTGTTAAAAATGCTTAGCCGCGTCCCTGGAAGCGTAATCGGGCGTAAAATGTTAGGCGGAACGCCCCTGGAGAAAAAAAAATCCGCTCCTGGTACCTAAAATTTTCTCCAGCGGCGGGCTCGGAGTCTCATCTTTCTCCTGGCCGAGAAAAGAGCACTTTCCCCCGGACACCGAACCAGTCAACGTCCCCCTCCTGAGTGGACAAAAAAAATCCACTCCTGGTACCTAAGATTTTCTCCAGCGGCGGGCTTGGGACGAAAATGAATCTTCCTCCCGAAATTAAACCACTATAGGCGGACGCCAGCCCCAAGCACCAGCCCGCATAATAATTTGGAACACGGCACCGTGTTCCAAATTATTATGCAAATCTAATCGGGCGTAAAAAGTGAGGCGGACCGGCCCTGGAGCTCCGTGTGGAGGTCCTCAAAAAGCTCCATAACGTGTTAAAAATGCTTAGCCGCGTCCCTGGAAGCGTAATCGGGCGTAAAAAGTGAGGCGGACCGGCCCTGGAGCTCCGTGTGGAGGTCCTCAAAAAGCTCCATTTCTGTTAAAAATGCTTAGCCGCGTCCCTGGAAGCCCAATCGGGCGTAGAAAGTGAGGGGGAAGGCCCCCAAAGCACCGGCTGGAAGTCCCAAAAAAGCTCCATGATTGGTCAATAATGCTTAGCCGCCTCCCTGGAAGCCTAATCGGGCATAAAAAGCTAGGCGGAACGGCCCCAAAGCTCCACACGGAAGTCCCAAAAAAGCTCCATGATTGGTCAATAATGCTTAGCCGCCTCCCTGGAAGCCTAATCGGGCATAAAAAGCTAGGCGGAACGGCCCCAAAGCTCCACACGGAAGTCCCAAAAAAGCTCCATGATTGGTCAATAATCCTTAGCCGCCTCCCTGGAAGCCTAATCGGGCATAAAAAGCTAGGCGGAACGGCCCCAAAGCTCCACACGGAAGTCCCAAAAAAGCTCCATGATTGGTCAATAATGCTTAGCCGCCTCCCTGGAAGCCTAATCGGGCATAAAAAGTTAGGCGGAACGGCCCCAAAGCTCCACACGGAAGTCCCAAAAAAGCTCCATGATTGGTCAATAATGCTTAGCCGCCTCCCTGGAAGCCTAATCGGGCATAAAAAGCTAGGCGGAACGGCCCCAAAGCTCCACACGGAAGTCCCAAAAAAGCTCCATGATTGGTCAATAATGCTTAGCCGCCTCCCTGGAAGCCTAATCGGGCATAAAAAGTTAGGCGGAACGGCCCCAAAGCTCCACACGGAAGTCCCAAAAAAGCTCCATGATTGGTCAATAATGCTTAGCCGCCTCCCTGGAAGCCTAATCGGGCATAAAAAGCTAGGCGGAACGGCCCCAAAGCTCCACACGGAAGTCCCAAAAAAGCTCCATGATTGGTCAATAATGCTTAGCCGCCTCCCTGGAAGCCTAATCGGGCATAAAAAGTTAGGCGGAACGGCCCCAAAGCTCCACACGGAAGTCCCAAAAAAGCTCCATGATTGGTCAATAATGCTTAGCCGCCTCCCTGGAAGCCTAATCGGGCATAAAAAGCTAGGCGGAACGGCCCCAAAGCTCCACACGGAAGTCCCAAAAAAGCTCCATGATTGGTCAATAATGCTTAGCCGCCTCCCTGGAAGCCTAATCGGGCATAAAAAGTTAGGCGGAACGGCTCCAAAGCTCCACACGGAAGTCCCAAAAAAGCTCCATGATTGGTCAATAATGCTTAGCCGCCTCCCTGGAAGCCTAATCGGGCATAAAAAGTTAGGCGGAACGGCCCCAAAGCTCCACACGGAAGTCCCAAAAAAGCTCCATGATTGGTCAATAATGCTTAGCCGCCTCCCTGGAAGCCTAATCGGGCATAAAAAGTTAGGCGGAACGGCCCCAAAGCTCCACACGGAAGTCCGAAAAAAGCTCAAAAATTTTCTAAGTGCCAACGGCTCATTCGCCGTAATGTGTCCGCTCCGCGCTGGTTCCCCGGTCGGCCGCGAATAGCGCAAAATCAGCCTCACGGAAGTTCGAAAAAAGCTCAAAAATTTTCTAAGTGCCAACGGCTCATTCGCCGTAATGTGTCCGCTCCGCGCTGGTTCCCCGGTCGGCCGCGAATAGCGCAAAATCAGCCTCACGGAAGTTCGAAAAAAGCTCAAAAATTTTCTAAGTGCCAACGGCTCATTCGCCGTAATGTGTCCGCTCCGCGCTGGTTCCCCGGTCGGCCGCGAATAGCGCAAAATCAGCCTCACGGAAGTTCGAAAAAAGCTCAAAAATTTTCTAAGTGCCAACGGCTCATTCGCCGTAATGTGTCCGCTCCGCGCTGGTTCCCCGGTCGGCCGCGAATAGCGCAAAAATCAGCCTAAGTGCAGTACCAACCTTGGCGTGTTGGTGCGCCAGAGTACGATGAGTTGGTCCCCCTAGTCACTGTACTCATTACCTTTACCCCCTAATCGCAAAATATAGTCAGAACGTATATGCAGAAGACTATTTTTTTCTTTTTTAAAATTTTCTAAGTGCCAGCGGATGCTGGCACACGAACTGTCCGAGCTACGACGGTTCTCCGGTCGGACAGCGAGGGTGAAAAAGCGGTCCTAAAATCACCGAGGGCTGCCGCACAAGTTGTCCGAGTGGCGACGGTTCCCCGGTCGGCCACGAATGTCGAAAATTCGGCCTCTCCACCACGGAGGTCGGTGAGAATTTCAGAATATTTTCTAAGTGCGAGCGTGGGCTGCCGCACAACTTGTCCGAGTGGCGACGGTTCCCCGGTCGGATCCGAATGTCGAAAATCCGGCCTCTCCACCACGGAGGTCGGTGAGAATTTCAGAATATTTTCTAAGTGCCAGCGTGGGCTGCCGCACAAGCTGTCCGAATTGCGACGGTTCTCCTTTCGGACCCGAATCGCAAAAATTCGGCCTCTCCACCACGGAAGTCGGTGAGAATTTCAGAATATTTTCTAAGTGCCAGCGTGGGCTGCCGCACAAGCTGTCCGCTTTGTCTGGTTCCCTCGGTCGGCCACGAATGGCGAAAAATCAGCCTCTCCTTCTGGAGCTCGCGCCAACTTTGGCAAATATTTTCTAAGTGCCAACGGCTCTTGCGCCGTAATGTGTCCGCTTTGTCTGGTTCCCTCGGTCGGCCACAAACAGCGAAAAATCAGCCTCTCCTTCTGGAGCTCGCGCCAACTTTGGCGAATATTTTCTAAGTGCCAACGGCTCTTGCGCCGTAATGTGTCCGCTTTGTCTGGTTCCCTCGGTCGGCCACGAATGGCGAAAAATCAGCCTCTCCTTCTGGAGCTCGCGCCAACTTTGGCAAATATTTTCTAAGTGCCAACGGCTCTTGCGCCGTAATGTGTCCGCTTTGTCTGGTTCCCTCGGTCGGCCACAAACAGCGAAAAATCAGCCTCTCCTTCTGGAGCTCGCGCCAACTTTGGCGAATATTTTCTAAGTGCCAACGGCTCTTGCGCCGTAATGTGTCCGCTTTGTCTGGTTCCCTCGGTCGGCCACGAACGGCGAAAAATCAGCCTCTCCTTCTGGAGCTCGCGCCAACTTTGGCGAATATTTTCTAAGTGCCAACGGCTCTTGCGCCGTAATGTGTCCGCTTTGTCTGGTTCCCTCGGTCGGCCACGAACGGCGAAAAATCAGCCTCTCCTTCTGGAGCTCGCGCCAACTTTGGCGAATATTTTCTAAGTGCCAACGGCTCTTGCGCCGTAATGTGTCCGCTTTGCCTGGTTCCCTCGGTCGGCCACGAACGGCGAAAAATCAGCCTCTCCTTCTGGAGCTCGCGCCAACTTTGGCGAATATTTTCTAAGTGCCAACGGCTCTTGCGCCGTAATGTGTCCGCTTTGCCTGGTTCCCTCGGTCGGCCACGAACGGCGAAAAATCAGCCTCTCCTTCTGGAGCTCGCGCCAACTTTGGCGAATATTTTCTAAGTGCCAACGGCTCTTGCGCCGTAATGTGTCCGCTTTGCCTGGTTCCCTCGGTCGGCCACGAACGGCGAAAAATCAGCCTCTCCTTCTGGAGCTCGCGCCAACTTTGGCAAAAATATTCTAAGTGCCAACGGCTCTTGCGCCGTAATGTGTCCGCTTTGTCTGGTTCCCTCGGTCGGCCACAAACGGCGAAAAATCAGCCTCTCCTTCTGGAGCTCGCGCCAACTTTGGCGAATATTTTCTAAGTGCCAACGGCTCTTGCGCCGTAAAGTGTCCGCTTTGCCTGGTTCCCTCGGTCGGCCACAAATAGCGAAAAATCAGCCTCTCCTTCTGGAGCTCGCCTAAGTGCCAACGGCTCTTGCGCCGTAATGTGTCCGCTTTGTCTGGTTCCCTCGGTCGGCCACAAACGGCGAAAAATCAGCCTCTCCTTCTGGAGCTCGCGCCAACTTTGGCGAATATTTTCTAAGTGCCAACGGCTCTTGCGCCGTAAAGTGTCCGCTTTGCCTGGTTCCCTCGGTCGGCCACAAATAGCGAAAAATCAGCCTCTCCTTCTGGAGCTCGCCTAAGTGCCAACGGCTCTTGCGCCGTAATGTGTCCGCTTTGTCTGGTTCCCTCGGTCGGCCACAAACGGCGAAAAATCAGCCTCTCCTTCTGGAGCTCGTGCCAACTTTGGCGAATATTTTCTAAGTGCCAACGGCTCTTGCGCCGTAAAGTGTCCGCTTTGCCTGGTTCCCTCGGTCGGCCACAAATAGCGAAAAATCAGCCTCTCCTTCTGGAGCTCGCCTAAGTGCCAACGGCTCTTGCGCCGTAATGTGTCCGCTTTGTCTGGTTCCCTCGGTCGGCCACAAACGGCGAAAAATCAGCCTCTCATTCTGGAGCTCGTGCCAACTTTGGCGAATATTTTCTAAGTGCCAACGGCTCTTGCGCCGTAATGTGTCCGCTTTGCCTGGTTCCCTCGGTCGGCCACAAATAGCGAAAAAATCAGCCTCTCCTTCTGGAGCTCGCCTAAGTGCCAACGGCTCTTGCGCCGTAATGTGTCCGCTTTGCCTGGTTCCCTCGGTCGGCCACAAACGGCGAAAAATCAGCCTCTCATTCTGGAGCTCGTGCCAACTTTGGCGAATATTTTCTAAGTGCCAACGGCTCTTGCGCCGTAATGTGTCCGCTTTGCCTGGTTCCCTCGGTCGGCCACAAATAGCGAAAAAATCAGCCTCTCCTTCTGGAGCTCGCCTAAGTGCCAACGGCTCTTGCGCCGTAATGTGTCCGCTTTGTCTGGTTCCCTCGGTCGGCCACAAACGGCGAAAAATCAGCCTCTCATTCTGGAGCTCGTGCCAACTTTGGCGAATATTTTCTAAGTGCCAACGGCTCTTGCGCCGTAATGTGTCCGCTTTGCCTGGTTCCCTCGGTCGGCCACAAATAGCGAAAAAATCAGCCTCTCCTTCTGGAGCTCGCCTAAGTGCCAACGGCTCTTGCGCCGTAATGTGTCCGCTTTGCCTGGTTCCCTCGGTCGGCCACAAACGGCGAAAAATCAGCCTCTCCTTCTGGAGCTCGCCTAAGTGCCAACGGCTCTTGCGCCGTAATGTGTCCGCTTTGCCTGGTTCCCTCGGTCGGCCACAAATAGCGAAAAACCAGCCTCTCCTTCTGGAGCTCGCCTAAGTGCCAACGGCTCTTGCGCCGTAATGTGTCCGCTTTGCCTGGTTCCCTCGGTCGGCCACAAACGGCGAAAAATCAGCCTCTCCTTCTGGAGCTCGCCTAAGTGCCAACGGCTCTTGCGCCGTAATGTGTCCGCTTTGCCTGGTTCCCTCGGTCGGCCACAAATAGCGAAAAACCAGCCTCTCCTTCTGGAGCTCGCCTAAGTGCCAACGGCTCTTGCGCCGTAATGTGTCCGCTTTGCCTGGTTCCCTCGGTCGGCCACAAACGGCGAAAAATCAGCCTCTCCTTCTGGAGCTCGCCTAAGTGCCAACGGCTCTTGCGCCGTAATGTGTCCGCTTTGCCTGGTTCCCTCGGTCGGCCACAAATAGCGAAAAACCAGCCTCTCCTTCTGGAGCTCGCCTAAGTGCCAACGGCTCTTGCGCCGTAATGTGTCCGCTTTGCCTGGTTCCCTCGGTCGGCCACAAACGGCGAAAAATCAGCCTCTCCTTCTGGAGCTCGCCTAAGTGCCAACGGCTCTTGCGCCGTAATGTGTCCGCTTTGCCTGGTTCCCTCGGTCGGCCACAAATAGCGAAAAACCAGCCTCTCCTTCTGGAGCTCGCCTAAGTGCCAACGGCTCTTGCGCCGTAATGTGTCCGCTTTGCCTGGTTCCCTCGGTCGGCCACAAACGGCGAAAAATCAGCCTCTCCTTCTGGAGCTCGCCTAAGTGCCAACGGCTCTTGCGCCGTAATGTGTCCGCTTTGCCTGGTTCCCTCGGTCGGCCACAAATAGCGAAAAACCAGCCTCTCCTTCTGGAGCTCGCCTAAGTGCCAACGGCTCTTGCGCCGTAATGTGTCCGCTTTGCCTGGTTCCCTCGGTCGGCCACAAACGGCGAAAAATCAGCCTCTCCTTCTGGAGCTCGCCTAAGTGCCAACGGCTCTTGCGCCGTAATGTGTCCGCTTTGCCTGGTTCCCTCGGTCGGCCACAAATAGCGAAAAACCAGCCTCTCCTTCTGGAGCTCGCCTAAGTGCCAACGGCTCTTGCGCCGTAATGTGTCCGCTTTGCCTGGTTCCCTCGGTCGGCCACAAACGGCGAAAAATCAGCCTCTCCTTCTGGAGCTCGCCTAAGTGCCAACGGCTCTTGCGCCGTAATGTGTCCGCTTTGCCTGGTTCCCTCGGTCGGCCACAAATAGCGAAAAACCAGCCTCTCCTTCTGGAGCTCGCCTAAGTGCCAACGGCTCTTGCGCCGTAATGTGTCCGCTTTGCCTGGTTCCCTCGGTCGGCCACAAATAGCGAAAAACCAGCCTCTCCTTCTGGAGCTCGCCTAAGTGCCAACGGCTCTTGCGCCGTAATGTGTCCGCTTTGCCTGGTTCCCTCGGTCGGCCACAAACGGCGAAAAATCAGCCTCTCCTTCTGGAGCTCGCCTAAGTGCCAACGGCTCTTGCGCCGTAATGTGTCCGCTTTGCCTGGTTCCCTCGGTCGGCCACAAACGGCGAAAAATCAGCCTCTCCTTCTGGAGCTCGCCTAAGTGCCAACGGCTCTTGCGCCGTAATGTGTCCGCTTTGCCTGGTTCCCTCGGTCGGCCACAAATAGCGAAAAACCAGCCTCTCCTTCTGGAGCTCGCCTAAGTGCCAACGGCTCTTGCGCCGTAATGTGTCCGCTTTGCCTGGTTCCCTCGGTCGGCCACAAACGGCGAAAAATCAGCCTCTCCTTCTGGAGCTCGCCTAAGTGCCAACGGCTCTTGCGCCGTAATGTGTCCGCTTTGCCTGGTTCCCTCGGTCGGCCACAAATAGCGAAAAACCAGCCTCTCCTTCTGGAGCTCGCGCCAACTTTGTCAAAAAATTCTAAGTGCCAACGGCTCTTGCGCCGTAAAGTGTCCGCTTTGCCTGGTTCCCTCGGTCGGCCACAAATAGCGAAAAATCAGCCTCTCCTTCTGGAGCTCGCCTAAGTGCCAACGGCTCTTGCGCCGTAATGTGTCCGCTTTGCCTGGTTCCCTCGGTCGGCCACAAATAGCGAAAAACCAGCCTCTCCTTCTGGAGCTCGCCTAAGTGCCAACGGCTCTTGCGCCGTAATGTGTCCGCTTTGCCTGGTTCCCTCGGTCGGCCACAAACGGCGAAAAATCAGCCTCTCCTTCTGGAGCTCGCCTAAGTGCCAACGGCTCTTGCGCCGTAATGTGTCCGCTTTGCCTGGTTCCCTCGGTCGGCCACAAATAGCGAAAAACCAGCCTCTCCTTCTGGAGCTCGCCTAAGTGCCAACGGCTCTTGCGCCGTAATGTGTCCGCTTTGCCTGGTTCCCTCGGTCGGCCACAAACGGCGAAAAATCAGCCTCTCCTTCTGGAGCTCGCCTAAGTGCCAACGGCTCTTGCGCCGTAATGTGTCCGCTTTGCCTGGTTCCCTCGGTCGGCCACAAATAGCGAAAAACCAGCCTCTCCTTCTGGAGCTCGCCTAAGTGCCAACGGCTCTTGCGCCGTAATGTGTCCGCTTTGCCTGGTTCCCTCGGTCGGCCACAAACGGCGAAAAATCAGCCTCTCCTTCTGGAGCTCGCCTAAGTGCCAACGGCTCTTGCGCCGTAATGTGTCCGCTTTGCCTGGTTCCCTCGGTCGGCCACAAATAGCGAAAAACCAGCCTCTCCTTCTGGAGCTCGCCTAAGTGCCAACGGCTCTTGCGCCGTAATGTGTCCGCTTTGCCTGGTTCCCTCGGTCGGCCACAAATAGCGAAAAACCAGCCTCTCCTTCTGGAGCTCGCCTAAGTGCCAACGGCTCTTGCGCCGTAATGTGTCCGCTTTGCCTGGTTCCCTCGGTCGGCCACAAACGGCGAAAAATCAGCCTCTCCTTCTGGAGCTCGCCTAAGTGCCAACGGCTCTTGCGCCGTAATGTGTCCGCTTTGCCTGGTTCCCTCGGTCGGCCACAAACGGCGAAAAATCAGCCTCTCCTTCTGGAGCTCGCCTAAGTGCCAACGGCTCTTGCGCCGTAATGTGTCCGCTTTGCCTGGTTCCCTCGGTCGGCCACAAATAGCGAAAAACCAGCCTCTCCTTCTGGAGCTCGCCTAAGTGCCAACGGCTCTTGCGCCGTAATGTGTCCGCTTTGCCTGGTTCCCTCGGTCGGCCACAAACGGCGAAAAATCAGCCTCTCCTTCTGGAGCTCGCCTAAGTGCCAACGGCTCTTGCGCCGTAATGTGTCCGCTTTGCCTGGTTCCCTCGGTCGGCCACAAATAGCGAAAAAACAGCCTCTCCTTCTGGAGCTCGCGCCAACTTTGTCAAAAAATTTCTAAGTGCCAACGGCTCTTGCGCCGTAAAGTGTCCGCTTTGCCTGGTTCCCTCGGTCGGCCACAAATAGCGAAAAATCAGCCTCTCCTTCTGGAGCTCGCCTAAGTGCCAACGGCTCTTGCGCCGTAATGTGTCCGCTTTGCCTGGTTCCCTCGGTCGGCCACAAATAGCGAAAAATCAGCCTCTCCTTCTGGAGCTCGCCTAAGTGCCAACGGCTCTTGCGCCGTAATGTGTCCGCTTTGCCTGGTTCCCTCGGTCGGCCACAAATAGCGAAAAATCAGCCTCTCCTTCTGGAGCTCGCCTAAGTGCCAACGGCTCTTGCGCCGTAATGTGTCCGCTTTGCCTGGTTCCCTCGGTCGGCCACAAACGGCGAAAAATCAGCCTCTCCTTCTGGAGCTCGCCTAAGTGCCAACGGCTCTTGCGCCGTAATGTGTCCGCTTTGCCTGGTTCCCTCGGTCGGCCACAAATAGCGAAAAATCAGCCTCTCCTTCTGGAGCTCGCCTAAGTGCCAACGGCTCTTGCGCCGTAATGTGTCCGCTTTGCCTGGTTCCCTCGGTCGGCCACAAATAGCGAAAAATCAGCCTCTCCTTCTGGAGCTCGCCTAAGTGCCAACGGCTCTTGCGCCGTAATGTGTCCGCTTTGCCTGGTTCCCTCGGTCGGCCACAAATAGCGAAAAATCAGCCTCTCCTTCTGGAGCTCGCCTAAGTGCCAACGGCTCTTGCGCCGTAATGTGTCCGCTTTGCCTGGTTCCCTCGGTCGGCCACAAACGGCGAAAAATCAGCCTCTCCTTCTGGAGCTCGCCTAAGTGCCAACGGCTCTTGCGCCGTAATGTGTCCGCTTTGCCTGGTTCCCTCGGTCGGCCACAAATAGCGAAAAATCAGCCTCTCCTTCTGGAGCTCGCCTAAGTGCCAACGGCTCTTGCGCCGTAATGTGTCCGCTTTGCCTGGTTCCCTCGGTCGGCCACAAATAGCGAAAAATCAGCCTCTCCTTCTGGAGCTCGCGCCAACTTTGGCGAATATTTTCTAAGTGCCAACGGCTCTTGCGCCGTAAAGTGTCCGCTTTGTCTGGTTCCCTCGGTCGGCCACAAATAGCGAAAAATCAGCCTCTCCTTCTGGAGCTCGCGCAAGTGCCAACGGCTCTTGCGCCGTAAAGTGTCCGCTTTGTCTGGTTCCCTCGGTCGGCCACAAATAGCGAAAAATCAGCCTCTCCTTCTGGAGCTCGTGCCAACTTTGGCGAATATTTTCTAAGTGCCAACGGCTCTTGCGCCGTAATGTGTCCGCTTTGTCTGGTTCCCTCGGTCGGCCACAAATAGCGAAAAATCAGCCTCTCCTTCTGGAGCTCGTGCCAACTTTGGCGAATATTTTCTAAGTGCCAACGGCTCTTGCGCCGTAAAGTGTCCGCTTTGCCTGGTTCCCTCGGTCGGCCACAAATAGCGAAAAATCAGCCTCTCCTTCTGGAGCTCGCGCCAACTTTGTCAAAAAATTTCTAAGTGCCAACGGCTCTTGCGCCGTAAAGTGTCCGCTTTGCCTGGTTCCCTCGGTCGGCCACAAATAGCGAAAAATCAGCCTCTCCTTCTGGAGCTCGCGCCAACTTTGTCGAAAAATTTCTAAGTGCCAACGGCTCTTGCGCCGTAAAGTGTCCGCTTTGTCTGGTTCCCTCGGTCGGCCGCAAATAGCGAAAAATCAGCCTCTCGCCCGTCAGGTACCAGGCGTTGGGGTACCAGGGGTAAGTGCAGTACCAGCTTTGGTCTGTTGGTGCGCCAGAGTACGATGAGTTGGTCCCCCTAGTCACTGTACTCATTACCTTTACCCCCAAATCGCAAAATATAGTCAGAACGAGTGTGGGGAACACAAGTTTTGGCCCCGAGAACCAGGCGGCTGGTGTCTCTAGCGATGTGTTCCCCCCCAAAAAGTGTTCACATGCTCGGACAGCGAACCTAGGAGCTACCGCAAAGCACTCTGGAAGTGCAAGAGCGAAAAATTTTCTAAGTACAAAAACTCTCGAAAATTTTCAAAGTGTCACAGTGCTCGAAAATTTTCAAAGTGCTACATGCTTTCCATCCAAGGAAGGAATAGTGGAGGACCGGCCGCCTCCTTAAACACAAGCCGGCGGAACGACGGGGAGGACCGGCCGCCTCCTTAAACACAGGCCGGTGGAACGTTTGGCAGAATTCTTCTCGTGGAGGACCGGCCGCCTCCTTAAACACAAGCCGGCGGAACGACGGGGAGGACCGGCCGCCTCCTTAAACACAGGCCGGTGGAACGTTTGGCAGAATTCTTCTCGTGGAGGACCGGCCGCCTCCTTAAACACAGGCCGGTGGGAACGGTTGGCAGAATTGCGTGACGGCCGCCTGCTCCCGGCGTCCGCACGTGAACGAACACCCCCTCCCGGGGACGGCCGTCTGCTCCCGACCGCCGTCCTTCACCCCCTCACCTTCCGGACCCCCGTCTGCTCCCGGCGGGCCTCCGAGTACCCCCACCTTCTCCCGAACTGACCGACAGGCAATGAGACCCGCCTTGGTAGGGCCCCCACCGGCCCCGGCTCGCGCCGGCGTTGGGTGGACGGTTCCTCCCCACTTGCGGGTCGCTCTCCACGGAGGACCGGTCGCCTCACTAAACATAGGCCGGGCGAAAATCTGCGAATGTTATACATCCAAGGAGGGAGGACCGGCCGCCTCCTTAAACCACCGGCCGGGCGAAAATATGCGAATGTTATACATCCAAGGAGGGAGGACCGGTCGCCTCACTAAACATAGGCCGGGCGAAAATCTGCGAATGTTATACATCCAAGGAGGGAGGACCGGCCGCCTCCTTAAACCACCGGCCGGGCGAAAATCTGCGAATGTTATACATCCAAGAAAGGAAGGAAGGAGGGAACCGGCCGCCTCCTTAAACACAGGCCGGGCGAAAATCTGCGAATCTTATCCATCCAAGGACGGAGGACCGGCCGCCTCCTTAAACACAGGCCGGTAGGAACGGTTGGCAGAATCGCGTGACGGCCGCCTGCTCCCGGCGTCCGCACGTGAACGAACACCCCCTCCCGGGGACGGCCGTCTGCTCCCGGCCGCCGTCCTTCACCCCCCTCAGCTTCCGGACCCCCGTCTGCTCCCGGCGGGCCTCCGAGTACCCTCCCCTTCTCCCGAACTGACCGACTGGCACTCATGACCCGCCTTGGTAGGGCCCCCACCGGCCCCGGCTCGCGCCGGCGTTGGGTGGACGGTTCCTCCCCACTTGCGGGTCGCACTCTAGCGCCTCGGCCGCCGCGAGAGCGTGCGCTACGCGCCGCCCCCGCAGGCCTTGGCGCGATCCGAACGGCAGCGAGACCGAGACGCCCCGAATCCCCCACCTAGAGGAAATCAACGGAGGCCGAGCGCGCGATCCGATTGCGGCACGCCGCGTGGGTGTCCGCCGGCCGCGCCGGTCTACCGCGAATGCTGTTTCTCAAACCCTTGCCTAACCAGACGGCACCGCGGGATGTGTTGTCGCAACTCTGCTCGACTATCCGAATAGCCTTTCCCGACTACCGCGTTGCGGGAGGCGTCTTTCGTGCCGCCGGTGGCGTATGACCTTCCGCGAGAGGCGTGCGGGCTCGGGGGGGCCGCAACGACCGAGTCTGACTCGGACGGGGCGCAGCTTCCCTCCCGGTCGCAGCAATAAGCGCCGAACGCAGCGTTGGTCACCAGCCACCCCGGCGGGTTCGTCGGGAGCGCCGGTACCCTTCCGTAGCTAGTTGCCAGCTGGCCACAGCGGGCCGCACCGACCGAGTCTGACTCGGACGGGGCGCAGCTTCCCGTCTGGGTGACAGCGGCGCTGAGGACGGCGGGGCGGCCGGAACCCCTTCGACCCCCCGGCTCCCACCAGTGTCGATCAAACTCCGCATCCTGGCCGTAGCGCGAGACCGGCGGGCCGCAACGACCGAGTCTGACTCGGACGGGGCGCAGCTTCCCGCTTGGGCCTCGGCGCGCGCGCCTCGCGCGGGCAAGTCGCCGGCACAGCGCCGCGCCCCCGACCCCCGCTTTACGGAAACGAAGCGAGCCTCAGCGGGCCGCAACGACCGAGTCTGACTCGGACGGGGCGCAGCTTCCCGCCTGGGTCATCGCACGTTCCCCCAGCTCGGGCCTGGGAGGCCGACGCCTTTCCCCCGGACCACCGCCGTGCCCGCACGGTTCATCCTCGGCCCCCGCTGGCCAAGCCCGACCGACGTGCCACCCCCGTTGCCGAGTTCGCTCTTCCCGAGCTTCGTCCCCAACCCTCACGCGAGCCGTCCGTCCCCCGAACCGACCGACGGGAGCCGCTTGCCAAGCGACGTCAGCGTCAGCGTCCTACGGGTCTGATCTGGCCACAGTACTTGCGCGGCAGATAGCGACACCGCGGCGGCGGCGGCG